>NC_057796.1:240233826-240469408 GCF_018294505.1 Triticum aestivum | reverse complement strand
AGTAGTAGCGAAGGAATCGCTTGATCGGGTTCAGTTAACAGCCATCGATCGATCGCCCGGGTTCAATAACGCGTAGCCTGCAGTGCAATCGCTCGGGTTTAGTTAGAGCCCAATGCCTCGCTCGGGTTCAGTTAGGGCCAACGCCTCACACACACGCGCGTACGTGTATGCGAGAAACGCGCATCGCTCGGCCCCCGACCTCCCACCGTAACCGGGAACTCCCTGAAATTTTCCTCGCCCTCGCTTCTACCACGGTTTTTTCAGTCATGGACGGCCCAAATAATGTCATGCAGCTGCGTCTCCGGCCCGCCCAGGATGAAAAGCCCATTTTCTGTCATGATATTTTGTCATACAAGTAGGAGCCCACCACATCCATGACGACACCGGGTTTTGTCACAATTATCGTCATAGAAGTGTCATATGTATGACAGAAAAAAAATTGTTCGGCCCAAAATGTCACGGATGTGTCTTTTTTTGTAGTGTGTGGTGAGCCTAACGCTCGGGAGATAATAATAAGCTTCTGTAAAAGAAGCCCCCAGGTATTGATGAACGTGTACATTTATGGATGTGTGCGTCATAGGCGTGTAGTTTAACCGTACAAGAGCTTTAAAGCTAAAAAAGGCGAAAAGAGAGGAAAAAGTAAAGAAAACAAAAGGGAGAAGAAGATGAACAAAGAGTTCAGCTCTAGGCGTAGAATCTTCGGAGTCTGGCCGCGTTCCATGGGTTCGGCTCCAGGAGATTGTGTGATGCATCATGCAAGCGGTACGCTCCTCCAGTGAGAACTTCGTCAATTATGAAGGGACCCTCCCACTTGGGCTTGAGTTTGTCCTTTTTCTTCTCCGGCAAGCGTAGAACAAGTTCGCCAACATTATAAGTCTTGGCCCGCACTTCTCTGCTGTGATACCTGCGAGCCTGCTGTTGATAAAATGCGGAACGGGCTTTTGTGACGTCGCGCTCCTCCTCCAGGGCGTCTAAGCTGTCCTGCCGATCAAGCTCGGCCTCTCTCTCTCTTCATAGATGCGGACTCGAGGTGAGTCATGAATAATGTCGCAGGGCAACACGGCCTCTGTGCCGTACACCATGAAAAAGGGTGTATATCCGGTAGTGCGATTGGGCGTGGTTCGCAGCCCCCAGAGTATGGAGTCGAGCTCCTCAACCCAGTGCTTGTCTGATTCTTTCAAAGACCTCACTAGTCTAGGCTTAATGCCGCTCATAATAAGACCATTAGCTCATTCAACTTGACCGTTTGTTTGTGGGTGGTAGACCGAGGCGTAGTCGAGCTTAATGCCCAATTTAGCACACCAGGATTTCACTTCATCGGCTGTGAAATTGGAGCCATTATCCGTAATGATACCATGCGGGACACCATAACGGTGTACGACACCGGATATAAAGTCTATCACTGGTCCGGATTCGGCCGTTTTTACTGGTTTGGCCTCTATCCACTTGGTGAACTTATCTACCATGACCAGCAGGTATTTTTTCTTATGGCTTCCTCCTTTAAGGGGTCCGACCATATCAAGCCCCCAGACCGCAAAAGGCCAAGTGATGGTGATTTTTTGTAGAGCGGTGGGCGGCATATGGCTTTGGTTGGCGAAAAGCTGGCATCCGACGCAACGTTGGACCAGGTCCTGTGCGTCTGCTCGGGCCGTCGGCCAATAAAAACCTGTACGGAAGGCCTTGCTTACAAGGGCCCGAGCCGCGGAGTGGTGACCGCCGAGCCCAGCATGAATTTTGGCCAATAGCTGCCGCCCCTCTTCCTCGGAGATACATCTTTGGAGTACTCCGGTAGCGCTTTTCTTATAAAGTTCTCCGTCGTGAACCTTGTAGGCTTGCGAACGCCGTACAATGCAGCGAGCCTCATTCTGGTCCTCAGGGAGCTCTCGCCTATTAAGGTAGGCCAAGAAGGGTTCAGTCCATGGGGCAATGACTGCCATGATAAGATGGGCCGACGGTGTTATTTCGGTGGCTGAGCCCCCGATGATATCGGTATGTTTGGAATCTGGGGTTATAGTCGGATCTGGACTTGAGTTGCCGCTCTCCCCTTGCCACACCACGGACGGCTTAAAAAGCCTTTCCAGAAAGATGTTAGGTGGGACGGGGTCGCGCTTGGCGCCGATGCGAGCAAGGACGTCCGCCGCTTGATTGCTTTCTCGAGCCACATGATGAAATTCGAGTCCCTCGAACCGAGCCGAAATTTTGAGAACGGCGTTGTGGTAAGCTGCCATTTTCGGGTCTTTGGCATTGAAATCTCCATTTATTTGAGATATTGCAAGGTTTGAGTCCCCGCACACTTCCAGGCGTTGTATGCCCATGGAGACGGCCATCTGAAGTCCATGCAATAAGGCCTCATATTTGGCTGCATTGTTTGAGTCTGTGTATAATATTTGGAGTACGTACTGGACTACGTCTCCAGTGGGGGACGTTAAGACAACGCCCGCCCCTAACCCTGCCAACATTTTGGAACCATCAAAATACATAACCCAGTTGGAATATGTGCCGTACTCTTCAGGGAGTTTGGCCTCTGTCCGTTCGGCGATGAAGTCAGCCAGTACTTGGGATTTAATGGCTCGGCGCGGTTTGTATGTTATGTCGAATGGAAGGAGCTCAATGGCCCACTTAGCAATCCGGCCTGTGGCATCGCAGTTGATTATTATGTCGTTGAGTGGTACCTCGGAAGCCGCCGTAATCGAGCATTCTTGAAAGTAGTGCCGCAGCTTCCGGGATGCCATGAAGACCGCGTATGCTATTTTTTTATAATGCGGGTATCGGGATTTGCACGGTGTGAGGACAGTGGATACGTAGTATACCGGTTTCTGGAGCGGGAATTTGTGTCCGTCCTGCTCTCGCTCAACAACGAGCACGGCGCTCACTACTTGGTGTGTTGCCGATATGTATAATAACATGGGTTCGCCGACATTCGGCGCGACCAAGATTGGGTAACTTGCTAAAAGGGTCTTTATTTCCTCTAGTACGGCCGTTGCCGCATCCGTCCACTCGAAGTGGTCCGTGCATCGGAAGAGGCGATAGAGTGGCAATGCTTTTTCTCCCAATCTGGAGATAAAGCGGCTTCAAGCTGCCACGCATCCCACGAGTTAATGGACCTGTTTAAGGTCTGTTGGCGTAGCCAATTGTGACAAAGCTCAGATTTTGGCTGGATTTGCCTCAATTCCTCTATTGGAAACGATGAAGCCCAGCAGTTTTCCGGCGGGGACGCCGAAAACACACTTTTTCGGATTGAGCTTGATGTCATATGTACGGAGGTTGTCGAATGTGAGACGTAAATTGTCTATTAATGACTCGACATGCCTGGTTTTGATGATGACGTCATCCATGTATGCTTCAACTGTCTTGTCGATCTGTTTCTCCAGGCATGTTTGGATCATGCGTTGGTAGGTGGTGCCAGCGTTTTTGAGCCCGAAAGGCATAGTGTTGAAGCAGAAAGGCCCATATGGGGTAATGAATGCCGTTGCAGCTTAATCGGACTCCTTCATCTTGATTTGATGGTATCCAGAGTATGCGTCGAGGAAACACAGTGAGTCGTGTCCTACGGTTGCATCAATAATCTGATTGATGCGAGGGGGAGGGATCTTTATGGCAAGCCTTGTTGAGGTCTTTGAAATCGACGCACAGGCTCTAGGATTTATCCTTCTTCGGTACCATCACCAGGTTTGCTAGCCAGTCCAGGTGTTCTATTTCTCTGATGAATTCGGCCTCGAGTAACTTGGCTAGCTCCTCCCCCATAGCTTGTCGTTTGGGTTCAGAAAAACGCTGCAGTGTTTGCTTGACCGGTTTATATCCCTTTAATATGTTGAGGCTGTGTTCGGCCAACCTGCGGGGGATTCCTGGCATATCAGAAGGGTGCCAGGTGAATATGTCCCCGTTCTCATGCAGGAACTCTCGTAGCGCGGCGTCGACCGTTGGGTCGAGTTGTGCCCCGATGGATGCTGTCTTCTTGGGTCCATCGGGTGGACTTGAAATTTGACTATTTCATCTGCTGGTTTAAAGGAGGTGGATTTGGGTCTCTTGTCCAGGATTACATCGTCCCTATCCACCGTGGAGCGTAGTGCGGTTAATCCTTCGGCCGTGAGGGCTTCGAACAAAGCCTCGAGGGCCAGGGATGAGGTCTTGTTTTCGGCGCGGAGTGCTATGTCCGGATCTCTGGCGAGAGTGATGACACCCTTGGGCCCAGGCATTTTGAGCTTCATGTACCCGTAATGAGGTATAGCTTGGAAGCGTGTAAATGCATCTCGCCCCAATAGGGCGTGATATCCACTGTGGAAAGGGGCCACTTGGAAGGTTATTTCTTCGGACCGATAATTCTCCGACGTGCCGAATACCACATCGAGTGTGATTTTTCCCGCGCATCGCGCCTCCCGACTGGGAATAATTCCTCGGAAGGTCGTGCTACTTTGTGCGATTCGGCTCCTGTCTATTTCCATTTGTTGAGTGTATCCTCGTAGATGAGGTTTAGTCCGCTGTCGCCATCCATGAGCAATTTGGTGAGCCGGTATCCGTCCACGATTGGACTGAGGACCAAGGCGGCTGGCGCCCGGACTGTCCTGAATTTTGGTACGTCACCGACGTTGAAAGTTATGGCCGGGTCGTTCCAGGGGTTTATTGCTGCAACTTGGCAGACTTCGGCAAGGTCGCGGAAAGCCATTTTACGCCGATTGTTTGAAGCGAAAGTCTCAAAGACTATCAATACGCCGGGGTCGTCATCTTCCGGGGAGTGTTGCACTGGTGTATTTTTGGTGAGGATATCCTCACCGCTCTTGGCCACTTGCCGGAGTATCCAACATGCTCTAAGGCTGTGGGTTGGTATGGTGTCCGGTGTTGCATGTATTTTGCATGGCCTATCGAGCCATCCCTCCAGAACGGTTCCGCGCCCCGTGATGTGCTTAGATTTCTTTACTATTGGATCTGGTGCGCCGTGAGGGTGCACCATTTTTGCCCGGACGAAGGGTTGAGTGGAAACCGGTGGTTCCCAGAGAGCTGCCTGAGTTTTCCAGGCGCTTTCCATTGCGCAGTATTTCTGTATGATGGTTGCCAAGTCAGCGAAGTGTGATACGCGACGGCGATTGATGGCGTTGGGGAGTCCTCCGTCCGTGCAATTATCGCAGAATGCTGAGATCGCGTCTTCCTCGTGGCAATCTTTAATCTTGTCTTTGCCAAGGAGGAATCTGGCCCAAAAGTGATGGAATGTTTCCTGAGACTGTTGTCGTATGTACGTGAGATTGCGTCTATTTGGGTGGGTGGGTGGGTTTAAATACGAACCCTGGCCCAATTTGGAATCCGGAGTTTGAAGAAATCCCAAACTTAATGGCTCGGGCTCCGGGATGTTAACTGATTTTTCAGGCCCGTCGTCCGATTCTAGGTCCGAAGTTGGGGAAGAGTTGTCGTCTTGCTCCTCGACTACCGCTATCTGATGGGTGATCGGTGGAGATTTAATTTCTCTCTGGTCGGGTTTAAGCTCGATCCGATCGTAGTCTGTAGTGACCCCCAGGGTGGCGATGCGATCTAGGAGCTCGTTCAAAGACGACAACTCGGCCGGATCCATCTGCTTGGAGTATTCGGAGCTAACATGGAGGTGGTTTTCGATGACCCGAGAAGTCATCGTTGGCTTAACGGCCGCAGGGACGGTCATGGTAAAGCCGCCCAGCCGGAGGGTTTGGCCTGAGGCCAGGGCACCTCCAGAGGTGATACTGTCCTTGATAACAAGGCGAGCCATCAACCCTGTCTTCGACGCCACAGCGGAACTCTCAATGAAAGCACCAATGTCGGTGTCAAAACCGGCGGATCTTGGGTAGGGGGTCCCGAACTGTGCGTCTAAGGTCGATGGTAAAAGGAGACAGGGGACACGATGTTTACCCAGGTTTGGGCCCTCTCTACGGAGGTAATACCCTACTTCCTGCTTGATTGATCTTGATGAATATGAGCATTACAAGAGTTGATATACCACGAGATCGTAATGGCTAAAACCCTAGAAGTCTAGCCTGTATGACTATGATTATGATTCTTCCTCTATGGACTAAGCCCTCCGGTTTATACAGACACCGGAGGGGACTAGGGTTATATAAAGTCGGTTACAAAAAAAAGGAATCTTCATATCCGGACGGCAAGCTTGCCTTCCACGCCAAGGAGTGTCCCATCCGGACACAGGTGATAGTCTTCGGTCTTGCATCTTCACAGCTCATCAGTCCGGCCCATGTCCAACAGGCCGGACGCCCGAGGACCCCTTAATCCAGGACTCCCTCACCTACTCAGGGTACCACCAGATCAAGTTGAACCCGGCCGACCGCTTGAAGACTGCCTTCATCACACCATTCGGAGCCTTCTGCTACCTGACCATGACATTCGGCTTGAGAAATGCCGGTGCCACCTTTCAGCGTTGCATGTTCAAGTGCCTCCTCAAGCAACTCGGCAGAAATGCCCACGTCTATGTAGACGACATTGTGGTGAAGACGAAGAAGCGCGGTACCCTCTTGGAAGATCTCAAGGAAACTTTTGAAAATCTGTGCCGGTTTCAAATCAAGCTCAACCCGGAGAAGAGTGTTTTCGGAGTACCAGCCGGCCAGCTCCTTGGCTTCCTGGTCTCAGAACACGGCATTGAGTGCAACCCTGTGAAGATCAAGGCCATCGAGAGGATGGAGAGACCCACCCGACTGAGAGACGTCCAGAAATTCACTGGCTGTTTGGCGTCCATCAGCCGTTTCATCAGTCGGCTGGGCGAGAAGGCTCTTCCCCTGTACCAGCTCATGAAGAAGACCACTCATTTCGAGTGGAATGACAAGGCGGACGAAGCTTTTCTCTAGTTGAACAAGATGTTCACCACGCCACCTGTCCTGGCAGCTCCGACTGCTAAAGAACCCATGTACCTCTACATTGCCGCCACCAACCGGGAGGTCAACACTGTCATGGTAGTAGAGCGCCCAGAAGACGGCCGGGCACAGCCGGTCCAGAGGCCTGTGTACTATTTGAGCGAGGTGCTGTCAACCTCGACGCAGAACTACCCTCACTACCAGAAGATGTGCTACGGCGTGCACTTTGCCGCCAAGAAGCTGAAGCCATACTTTCAAGAGCACCCAATCACGGTTGTCTACACTGCCCCGCTTGCTGAGATCATTGGCAACAGAGATGGATCTGGCCGGGTGGCCAAATGGGCCATCGAGTTGGCCCCCTACACCATCTTCTACCAGCCATGCACCGCCATCAAGTCCCAAGCACTGGCCGACTTCCTCGTCGACTGGGCCGAGACCCAGTACCTGCCGCCAGCTCCGGACTCCACTCATTGGCGGATGCACTTTGATGGCTCGAAGATGCGCACCGGCTTGGGAGCCGATGTTGTCCTCACCTCTCCCAAAGGCGACAAGCTCAGATACACATTGCAAATTCACTTCACCGCCTCCAACAACGTTGCCGAGTATGAGGCACTAGTACACGGCCTCCGGCTGGCCAAAGAGATCGGCATCCGCCGGATCCTGTGCTACGGCGACTCCAACTTGGTGGTCCAACAGTCGTCTGGTGACTGGGACGCCAAGGATGCCAACATGGCAAGTTACCGCTTCTCGTTCAGTAGCTCAGCGGATATTTTGAGGGGTGCGAGTTCCTTCACGTGCCACGGAATGAAAATGAGCCAGCTGACGCTCTGGCATGGATCGGCTCCACCCATCAAGCAATACCAGCCGGCGTCTCCCTTCAGTGCCTCTGCAAGCCATCAATCAAGCCTTCTCCAGAATCTGAGTCCATCTTCGTGCCGGCTCCTCCCGAAGCAGTCGGATCCGACTCGGGGGCTGCAGCAGCCGACCCGGGGACTTCGGCAGGCGGCACAGGGACTGCATCAGTCGCACCAGGCCCGGGGACTTCACAACCCGGCCCGGGGGCTGCAGCAGTCGGCCCAGAGACTTCACCAAGCGGTTCGGGGACTGCAGCAATCGCACCCGATCTGGGGACTTCACAACCCGGCCCGGGGGCTGCAGCAGTCGGCCCGGGGACTTCAATGATGCAGCAAGCAGCAACCAACCCCAACCCGCCGCCTCCCAACCCAACTGCCCTAGTACAAGTGGTCGTAGTGGCAGTAGAAGAAATTCAAGCACCATCATGGGCACAGCCCATCCTCAAGTTTCTGGTGAACAGAGAGCTGCCGGTCGATGAGATCTCGGCCCGGCAAGTGCAGCCCCGAGCAGGAGCCTACACGATAGTAAACAAGGAGCTTGTCAGACGCAACATGACTGGAGTCTTCCAGCGCTGCGTAGAACCAGAGAAGGGCCAAGCAATCCTCAAGGATATCCACCAAGGCGAGTGCGGCCACCACGCGGCCTCCACATCCCTTGTCGCAAAGCTTTCCGCCATGGTTTCTTCTGGCTGACTGCTTTGGAAGACACCAAGGAGTTGGTCAAGTATTGCAAAGGGTGCCAGAAGTTCAACTCCAAGCAACATCTACCGGCTTCTGCACTCAAGACCATCCCCCTCACTTGGCCCTTTGTCGTGTCGGGGCTGGATATGGTGGGACCATTCAAGACAGCACGCGGCGGCATGACCCATCTGCTTGTCGTCGTGGACAAATTCACCAAGTGGATCGAAGCAAAGCCAATCAAGAAGTTGAACGGCCCGACTGCTGTGACCTTCATCACAGATATCACCATCCGGTACGGTGTACCACACAGCATCATCACCGACAATGGCACAAACTTTGCCAAATGTGCCTTGGCCCGTTTCTGCGTGACGCAGGGCATCCGACTGGACTTGGCGTCCGTTGCCCGTCCGCGGTCCAACGGCCAGGTTGAGCGAGCAAACGGCCTCATCTTGTCTGGCATCAAGCCCCGACTGGTCGAACCTCTGGAGCGCTCGGCCGGCTGCTGGATCGACGAGCTGTCGGCCGTCCTCTGGAGTATGCGCACCACTCCGAACAAGTAAACCGGCTTCACTCCTTTCTTCCTTGTGTACGGGGCCGAGGTTGTCATCCCAACTGACATCAAGTTCAACTCACCTCGCGTCACCATGTACACGGAAGCAGAGGCGAAGGAAGCACGAGAAGACGGTGTCGATCTGCTGGAAGAGGGCCAGCTGTTGGCACTCAGCCAGTCCACCATCTACCAGCAGAGTCTACGCCGCTACCACAGTCGGAAGGTCAAGCCAAGATCCTTCCAAGAGGGAGACCTTGTGCTCCGGCTGATCTAGCGAACAACCGGCCAGCACAAGCTCTCAGCCCCTTGGGAAGGCCCCTTCATCATCAGCAAAGCCTTGGGAAACGACTCCTACTACCTGATCGACGCACAGAAGCCCAGGGCATGCAAGAGAGACAACTCTGGCAAGGAATCGGAGCGCCCGTGGAATGCAAATCTCCTCTGAAGATTTTACAGTTGATGCAGTATGTACCACGCTACCTTTTGTATTAAGCGCAAGACATCGGGTCCCTCGAGGAGCACTCGGGGACTACCCTCTTTATCTATATGATAAGTTTTATGCATATGAATGTGTTACTTCATTCTTGTGCCTGGCACCGGGTTCGACCAATCGGCCCGGGGGCTTGCCGCCTTGTACTATGTCGGTGCTACCTGCAATCGGACAAGTAATGTGCCGGCATCTAAGCCCTCTCTTGCCACAAGCCGCAGATCGCAGAGCGGCTGTTCGGATGGCAAGAGCTAAAGGCAAGAAGCGATGCCCACATGAAAAATGGCTAAGGACCAAAGCACTCACATAGGCCAAGCCGGCTCCTCGCCTCACCGACAGGCCGCTGAGCAGCCAGCCGGCCGGCTTCCTACGTAGCTTACTACGTTCTAATCGGCCAAAGTACTTGCCCTCCCAAATGACTAAGTACTTGACCCAGCCACAGTCCGCAGAGCGGCTGTCTGGCTGGCAAGACAGTAGCCGTAGGAGGGCAGCAAAGGAAAAAGCCAAAAAACAGAAAAGCAATCCAAGTCGGAACTCGGCAAAAGCACAACTCGTGCGGAATTTAATTTACATATCAAAAGGCCCTTGGCCAGCATTCAACGAAGTTTCAATACACCCCCAGCGGGTGGAACTGCGCAAATTTAACAAGTCTTGTTCAAAGAAACTATGAAGCAGGAAAAGTTAAAGATAAAACTGGCCGCCTAGGCCACAAGAGTAGTAGGCGGGTCCGGCAGGTTGGTGGAGTCGGCTGCGCCGGCTAGTGGAGCGGTCGGCTGGCGGGTCTTGGCTTGGCCGCCTTCAGTAGTAGTCGACGTGCTCGCACGCGGCTCGTTGCTCGAGACGCGGTCGAGCTGAGGCTGGCCGTCTGCTCCGACTTCCCCATCCGCTCCGTCCTCTGGCGCGTCGTCTTCACCATCCTCGTCCTCCTCATCCTCACCTTTGTCGCTGGAGGCGATCTCCTCCATCGAGTCCTCGCCATCGGCCGGGTTCAGCCCGAACCAGTTGGGCGGCAGCTCGGCGCCCTCCTCGTCCAGCTCGGGGATGACGTCATTGGTGTTGGTATACTCGGCGATCGCCGCCGCACGCTGAGTAAGCTTGGCTGCCACCACCGCCAACTCCCCGGCGGCCTCCTGCCTGAAGGTGGCCAGTTGGTCGAGGTTCAGCCCAGGATACCAGGCCTTGACGAATTCCAATGCCCTGCGTGCACCCGCCCGGACCGAAAATCCCTTCCATGCCTCAAGACGGCCAACTGCCACTTCCAGCCAGTCGGCAGTTCGACGGGGAGTGCACGGAATATTTTCTTCTGGCCAGAGGGCGGACAGCACCTGAGCTCCGACGCGCTGCAGGCGGCGAAGCATTCGGTGAGCCGGCTGAAGGCGCGCCCGGATGGCGAGAAGCTGCTCGTTGAGGGTCCGGGGAGCGTTGGGCGCGATTTCCGCGCCTTCGCTCCTTCGCTCGTCGCGGCGTGCCTCGATGGCCTGACCGGCGGCAACAGCATAGCCAGGGAAGAACTCTGCACGAGAAGAAAATATTAGAAGCCAGAAGCCGACTTCTGCAGCAGTCGGCGGCTGTTCAAAAGGAAGAGGCAACTCACCGTCGATCATGTCCTAGATATCGCCATAGCCATCGCTCAGCGCCTTCTCCTTCTCGGCCCAGCTCGAACGCTCAGTCTCGAACTCGGCCAGGAGGTTGGCCTCACCGTCCTTTGCTGCCTGGAGGGCTGCCTTATGCTGATCCGCCTGGTCAGCCAGACGGTCGCGCTCTTCGGCCGCCTTGCGACACTCCTCCTCCTTAGCACGCAGCGCGGTTTGGGCCTCGCCCAGCTGCTGCTGCTGCAAGGCGGCGTTGGCTCCTACAAAGACAAGAAAGAAAAGACAAGTCAACAATCAACAAAAGAAGAGTGGTTGCCGGAAGATCTGGCCCGACTGCTCAGCAGTCGCCCCGAATCTCGGGGACTACACCCAGCGGGTGCGCTCACGCGCCCCCACGGAAGACTACAAAGATCAAAAGCAAAGACAAGGGGCAAACCCGGACGGCAGTTCGCGTTGCCACAAACGCCTTCGTGTACTCCTGAAGGGCGGCGCCTTTGGGCTTGAAGCAGGGCCCGGACGTCCTGCGCGGCCGTGTCCACTCCGGCGGGGCGTGGCTGCTCGCCTCTGCGTCAGGGGCTGAAGAACTCGCAGCCCTGACCTCTTGCGACCGTGGTGCTGAAGCCACCTTCTCTGCACGACGGCGCGCCGGAGTACGCACCGCCGGGGTCCCCCACCACCAGCTCGCCACCGATTGGCGGCACTTGCGGTGCCTCAGGCCGACTGGTCTGAGCGTTGATGGTCGGCATGGGCGGGGTCGCTTCCGCCTCCATGATGACGGGGCCGCCCCCTCCCCTCTCCATGACCGGCTGGTCGTCACCGGCTCATCCTGTCGGCGCCTGGCTCTCTGGCACCGGTGGCGCGGAGCGCAGTGGGATGATGATTTGCGGAGTCCGGCCACGCGCGGACTCTTCTGCTTGCGCTTTGGCGGCCGCGTCCTCCTGCGCCTAGGCCGCTGCGTCGACCTCCTCCTGCGCCGCCTTGGCCGCGTCCGCCTTCTCCCGCTCCGCCTTTTCCTTCCCTGCCTTCTCCCACTCCTCGCGCGCCTCCCGCGCGTTCCACTCTGTTGCCGCATGAAGCTCGGTGTGCGGGTCTACGCGGCGGGTGTTGGTGCAGCCCTCCGCCGTCCCGATCACAGACGCAGAGTCAGGTCGCTCGAGAGAGAGCGGGGCCCTGTTCAAAGCAAGATAAGAAGAAACTCAGAAGGAGTTTGCAAGAAAGAAGAAAAAGAAAGCGCAAGAGATAGCAAACGCTTACGAAGACACCGTGGGTGGCTACTTCGGGCCCCTCTGGAACTGGGCCGCTTTGGCGGCGGCCTCCTACCGTCTGGTCGTAACAGCCGTGTTCCTGGGCTTTTTCAGCTGGCTCCCGAACAACAGCGGGCCGGCTCGGTACTCCTGGCCCTGTTCCAGGGCGTCGGCCGCCAGCTTGGTTGTGAAGATCTGCATCGTGACCGACTGATCAGGCGGCAAAGCAGAACCCGGCAAACAAAGAGAAAAGAATTGAGGACTCACCGCGGGCGGCGGGTCTGCGCGGGAGTAGGGTCGCTTGCCGAACTGCCACTCTGCTTCCGAGAGCTTGCAGTTCCAAATATAGTTCACCAGTAGGGTGTAGGATCAGAAAAATGTCTAGAGGGGGGTGATTAGACTACTTGACCAAATAAAAATCTAGTCTTTTCCCAATTTTAGTTCTTGGCAGATTTTAGCAACTTAGCACAAGTCAAGCAATCAACCTACACATGCAATTCTAAGAGTATAGCAGCGGAATGTAAAACAATTGCATATGAGGGTAAAGGGATGAGTTTGAGGGAGCAAACGCAATGTTGACACGGAGATTTTTTATTCGTGGTTCCGATAGGTGGTGCTATCGTACATCCACGCTGATGGAGACTTCAACCCACAAAGGGTAACGGTTGTGCGAGTCCACGGAGGGCTCCACCCACGAAGGGTCCACGAAGAAGCAACCTTGTCTATCCTACCATGGCCGTCGCCCACGAAGGACTTGCCTCACTAGGGTAGATCTTCACGAAGTAGGCGATCTCCTTGCCCTTACAAACTCCTTGGTTCAACTCCACAATCTTGTCGGAGGCTCCCAAGTGACACCTAGCCAATCTAGTAGACACCACTCTCCAAAAAGTAACAAATGGTGTGTTGATGATGAACTCCTTGCTCTTGTGCTTCAAATGATAGTCTCCCCAACACTCAACTCTCTCTCATAGGATTGGATTTGGTAGAAAGAAGATTTGAGTGGAAAGCAACTTGGGGAAGGCTAGAGATCAAGATTTATGTGGTTGGAATGGAATATCTTGACCTCAACACAAGTGTAGGTGGTTCTCTCTCAGAAAGTATGTATTGGAAGTGTAGGCATGTTCCGATGGCTCTCTCCACGAATGAAGAGTGGGTGGAGGGGTATATATAGCCTCCACACAAAATCTAACCGTTACACACAAATCACCAAACTCGGTGGGACCGAATCATTAAACTCGGTCGGACCGATTTAGTTCAAAATATGAACGTTAGGATTCTCGGTGGGACCGACATGTCAACTCGGTGGGACCGATGTCATTAGGGTTAGGGCATAACGTAATCTCGGTGAGACCGATTACACAAACTCGGTGAGACCGATTTTGGTAATAGCCAAATAGAGAGTTGGTCAGGCAAACTCGATGGGACCGATTCGCTCATCTCGGTTGGACCGAAACGTTACGAAAAGGAAACAGAGAGTTTGCATTGCAATCTCGGTGGGACCGATCGCTCATATCGGTTTGACCGAAACGTTACGAAGGGAAACAGAGAGTTTGCAACCCCATCTTGGTGAGACTGAGATCCCTATCGGTGAGACCGAATTGATTAGGGTTTCTGGCAGTGGCTATGTCAACTGAACTCGGTGGTTCCGGATGTGAAACTTCGGTGGGGCCGAGTTGGACTTTTTGGTTTAGGACATATTTGGATATGAGAAAGTAGTGGACGGTTTTGGAGCATATCACTAAGCATTTTGAGCAAGAATCTCATTGAGCAACACCTCATCCCTTCTTAATAGTATTGGCTTTTCCTATAGACTCAATGTGATCTTGGATCACTAAAATAGAAAATGTAGAGTCTTGTGCTTTGAGCTTGAGCCAATCTTTTGTCCCTAGCATTTTGAAGGGTCCACTTTCGAATCCATGCCATGCCAAACATTGAGCTTTCCTGAAATATTTATCTTGGAATAGCATTAGCTCAATGAGCTATATGTTGTTAGGAATTACCAAAACCACCCAGGGATAGTTGCACTTTCAATCTCCCCCTTTTTGGTTATTGATGACAACATATAGATCAAAGCTTCGACAAATGATAAATAAGATTGAAAAACATTGTCGCTTTGAGAAGTATGTGATAAGCAAGAGCTCCCCCTAAATTTGTTCATTATTTAAGATTTGCTTTTGAATGCAAATGCACAATCGATTAGGATCATGGGTTACTCTTCCATGTCACATACATCTTGGTGGTGCGCTGAAAATGATAGAGATTAAAAGCATGCACTCAACACCAAGAAAAGTGAATGATCATAATAGGATATGAAAGATAGCATTATCCAACAAGCATTAAGGGTAGCATATGATGAAACACTTGACCAAGTAAGTATCTCACAAGGACACAAAGTAGTATCACACAAGCACGCAGTAAAGTTTCAAACCAACCAAAAAGAGTGCAAAGAGAGATAAAAACCAACACTCTCTCTCTCGAAGCCTATGATCTATACATTTTTCTCCCCCTTTGGCAACAAGTTACCAAAAAGTTTGAAAATGCATAGTGCTAAACGACTCTCAGGCTTGATCTTCAGGAGGTGGTGTTGAGAGAACGCCAAGGACGAAAGCTTCTGATGAAGTGGCTGGAGCTGGTGGAGAAGCTGCTGGAGTTGGAACTGGAGCTGTAGCTGCTGGTGCTGATGCTGTAGCTCTAGTGTCTGTCACTGGCACTGCGGCAGATCTCTGTCCTCTGGGCACTGTAGCAAATGCATCTGTGGTAGACTTGCCCTTCTTCTCCTATGCTTCCTCCTGAAGTTGCTCAACTGCGGTTTGGATCTCTGTGATCTTGACATCAAGGTCATAGAATTTTGTCTCAACAATCCTTTCCAAGCTCTCCTGGTTCTTGGTCAGGGTGGCCATGCCCTGATCAATCCTCAGAGTGGATTGGATCAGATATCCAAGCTGGTCTTGCTTGCTCTTCAAGAAGACCTGAGATGCCTCTTCCACAGTTGGCATCTTTGCAGCCTTCTCAGCTTTAGCTTTGGCTTTCTTCTCTTGTGCTTGCACAGATGATGGTTCATTCTCAGTCATGACAACTGTGTTGTCCTCAAATTCAGGATAGATGGGTAGATGCTCCTTGTCCAAGATGTACTTGCCTTTGCCCATCTTTGAGTTGATGAGCTCCTGGATGTGTGGGGCATATCCACTACTTCTCTTCTGATCAGCTGCAGTCCTCTTGATTGTTTCCACAATCAGGCTCATAACCTTGAACTTTTGTGGGACATCAAATATGTGCAGCAAGTTGATAGCATGTCCTCTGATCATCTTGTTCTGGTAGCAGCCTTTGGCAGATTGCTTGGAGTGCTCCTGCTGCCTTCATCATAGCTGCTAGAGGGACTAGTGCCCTCACTTAACTGAACATGTTCCTCTGACTTGTTCTGGCTGTCACTTTGGTCAGACATCTTGCAAGTACAGTGTCAGCAGACCCTGTGAATAGGTTATAGATGAGGTAGAGCAGATGAGCATCACAAAGTACAGGAGTTTTTGCAAAACAGATGACTTCAAAACTTAGTTTTAGTTCTTCACACAAAGCATTTCGGATCTACCGATTTGTAAACTCGGTGATACCGAAGCAGCTTTTAGAACCTGAACTAGTGAACTCGGTCAGACCGAGTCACAGTTTGGTGGTACCGAGACTGCTAGGGTTTCACAGAGAATCGAACTCGGTCACACCGATTTGCAATTTTCGGTCGGACCGAAAATGTGTGTGCTCTGGCTTAAGCCAAAATCGGTGAGACCGATTTCTACAACTCGGTCGGTTCGAGATGAATTCGGCGGAGACCTAACCCTAAATTTTCGAATCAAAACTAATCTACGGGACGTTTTCGCTGGACAGGATGATTTCAATTATGGCAAGAAACATGGCAAAGCAATGTGCTAAGAATCGGAGTTAAAGATTAGCACAATGATCAAGTCCGTACCCTAGTGCGGCGACGAACTTGCTATGGCGGCAACGGCGGAGAAGATTTCCATTGACGGCGGCGGAGACCAGTGGCGGGAGGTCGCTGGCGACGAGAGGACGATCCGGAGACCAGAGGAGGCAGAGTAGGTTACGTGCGGGCGAAGGGGTTCGGAGAAATTTCCAAATTTTGACCCTGCGGTATATATAACCTGACCCTGTCAGTGTGACCGAGTGGAACGACTCGGTGGCACCGAGATGCAAAACTGCAAGCAGTTACTGCAACTCGGTGTGACCGAAAAGTTCTAATCGATTGCACCGAGATTGAAAACCCTAGATCAACTTGGTGACTCGGTAGGACCGAAAGGATGAATCGGTCAGACCGAGATGCACAAAGAGGTTTTGGAGGTTTAAGTTTATGACGAATCGGGATCTCCGAGTGCTCCTCACACAGAGTGGTTCGAATCTGACTTGATCAAACTTTGTGATGTAGCATGAATAGAGTTTGAGACGAGAAAAGCATAGATAGCTAGAGGGTGATCTTAGGCATTCTTGTCCATCCATTTGGCAAAAGAGAAAGAGCCAAACAATCATAGCAACAAATGGATGTCCTCGAATGAGTAAAATATGCATCCAACATGCTCACACAATTAAAATGGCAAATGAAATATGTGACAAAGCATGCACAAACACTCTAGCATCTATCAAGCAATTTGGCGATGACTAGGTCATCTATATATGAGTATATTGACTTAGGAGTCAAATGAGAACATTTGATCATAAGTCATACTCATCGTTTAAGCACGAGTGGGGTTACCACTTTTACATAAAGTATTGTTGTGTTCACACCATTAGAGTTGCTTTAGCTCATTGATTTGAGTAAAGCTCCCCCTAGATGTGATATCCCCCCCCCCCAAGAGGGATGAACTAACCTTGGGTTTTGTTGATGATGACTTCATGTAGGTGTTGAAGATGTAGATGCTCTATGTTGATGTAGACCATTTGGAGCAATCCTTTGGAGTGAGTTCACTTTCAATACCTACACGGGTTAGTCCCACAAGGAACAAACACGGATATCCATAGACATAGAGTGACGCATACAAAAGATGATGTCCATGAAGTCATTAGGTTACCTTGTCCCTTGTCTTACCAACAAGAGGGTTTGTGACTCCTTGAACTAGTGCAAGATATGGAAGTTGTTTGCACTTGTCCTTGCCAAAATGATAGGAGTGAAGTATGTTGGCGGAGTCACCCTCAAGAACTCTCTAGTTCTTCTTCTTCTGGATCCACACCATCTTGATGGGAACCCTTGGAGTCGTAGTTGTACTTGATGAAGTGGAACTTGATGTAGTCTTGGGAACCCACTTGACCAAGGCCTTAGGTGCTTCTTCAAATGCATCAATTTCCTCTTGAAGCTTATCCTTGCCTTTTTGCTTGTGGTCTTGTGGTGGAAGATCATCTTGAGCTTGTGTTCCTTTGAAAGAAGTAGGATCATACTTCTCTTGTTGAGGAACAAACTTTGTCTTGGGGTATTGATCTTCTTCCCACTCAACTCCATTGGCATCGAACTTCCGTTCAAAACCAACACCTTGATTCTTCCGGTGTCTTCCTTGCTTGCGCACAATTTCCTCAAATTGCTTACTTCCGGCAAGACTCTTGTAAACACCTTTCTCTATGATTCCCTTCAATAAGCTATTTTCTTGCTCAAGTGTAACTTGGCTAAGAGAATCATTAGTGGAATCAAGAGAACTACTAGAAGCATCAACATTGGATTTAGCATGATTGTTGTTACTACTGGATGAAGAATCTTTCTTGTTCTTGTTGCTAGATTTAACATGTGGCATGTAAGTAGACAAGAGTAAACGCTTGGCAATGTAAGAAGAACTTTTCTTGCGAAGATCATCATTGATTGCCTTTAAAAACTCATGCTCTTGCTCAAGGTTGAGCTTTTCAAAGCGTAGCTTATCATGAGTCTTTAAAAGTTCTCGATCATTTTCCAAGGTAGTTTCATGAGCTAACTTAAGAGTGTTTAGTTCTTGAGTTAGACGCTCAATCTCCTTCTTATCATCATCATTCGTTTTATCTTGATTAGCATGATTAATTGATGTTTCATCATAGTTTTCATCACTAGAGTTGTCAACAAGTAAATCATCATCACCTAGCAAATCATCTTCATCACTATTGAAATCAACATACTCGGGAAGTGTTACCTTTGGACCTTTGGCCATGAAGCATCTTCCAATTCCTTCATTTTGTGAGTCAAATATGTCATAGGAGTTGGTTGACACAAGTGCTAGATCGGCAACACCTTCATCTTGAGTATATTCGGAGTCGGAGTGATTGTCGGAGTCGGAGCCGGATACCCATTCACCAACATGAGCTTGATGTCTTCTTTTTGTGTATCTCCTTGATGACTTTTCCTTTCTTTCCGAATCCTTGCTTCTCCGAGAGGGTCTTCGTTCATAACGATCATCTCTACTCCTCCTTTCTCTTGGTGGTGATTCTTCTCTTCTACTCCTTCTTTTGGGAGAATCTTCTCTTCTTTTGTAGGGGGGCATACACTCATTGGAGTAGTGTCCGGGTCTTCCACAATTGTAGCAATTACGCTCACGACTAGAAGATCTTTTGTCATTGTAGGACCTTGACTTGGAACTTCTTTCTTTGCTTCTACTCTTGTAGAACTTGTTGAAGTTCTTTACCATTAGGCTCAATTCTTCATTGAAGGTTTGTTTCTCACTTGAAGATGTGGGGGTATCACATGAGGCTTTGTAAGCACCACTTGACTTGTTGTGAAGCTCTTCATTATCCTTGAGTGACATCTCATGAGCAACAATTCTTCCAATAACTTCCGTTGGCTTGAGATCTTTGTAATTGGGCATCATTTGGATCAATGTGCACATGGTATCATATTTTCCATCCAAGGCTCTTAGGATCTTCTTGATGATGAATTTTTCGGTCATCTCTTCACTTCCTAAGCCGACAATCTCATTTGTGATGAGAGCAAGCCTAGAGTACATTTCAGCGACACCTTCACCATCCTTCATTTTGAACTTGTCAAATTGACTTTGAAGCACATCCAATTTGGATTCCTTGACGGAGTCGGTACCTTCGTGCATATCAATCAAAGTATCCCAAATTTCCTTTGCATTCTCAAGATGGCTGATTTTGTTGAATTCTTCGGGGCACAATCCGTTGAAGAGAATATCACAAGCTTGAGCATTGTATTGTAGCATCTTCAACTCTTCCGCGGTAGCTTCACGGTTCGGTTCTCTCCCATCAAAGAATTCACCTTGCAAGCCAATACACACAATAGCCCAAACGGCGGGGTTATGTCCAAGAATATGCATTTTCATCTTATGCTTCCAACTAGCAAAATTAGTGCCATCAAAGTAAGGACCTCTACGGTGGTAATTTCCCTCGCTAGACGCCATACTCTCCTAGGTTGTGAAACCAAGGCTATGACCACCAAAAGCTATGGAAATCAAAGCAAATGGAGACCAAAGCTCTGATACCACTTGTAGGATCGGAAGTATGTCTAGAGGGGGGTGATTAGACTACTTGACCAAATAAAAATCTAGCCTTTTCCCAATTTTAGTTCTTGGCAGATTTTAGCAACTTAGCACAAGTCAAGCAATCAACCTACACATGCAATTCTAAGAGTATAGCAGCGGAATGTAAAACAATTGCATATGAAGGTAAAGGGATGAGTTTGAGGGAGCAAACGCAATGTTGACACGGAGATTTTTTATCCGTGGTTCCGATAGGTGGTGCTATCGTACATCCACGTTGATGGAGACTTCAACCCACGAAGGGTAACGGTTGCGCGAGTCCACGGAGGGCTCCACCCACGAAGGGTCCACGAAGAAGCAACCTTGTCTATCCCACCATGGCCGTCGCCCACGAAGGACTTGCCTCACTAGGGTAGATCTTCACGAAGTAGGCGATCTCCTTGCCCTTACAAACTCCTTGGTTCAACTCCACAATCTTGTCGGAGGCTCCCAAGTGACACCTAGCCAATCTAGGAGACACCACTCTCCAAGAAGTAACAAATGGTGTGTTTATGATGAACTCCTTGCTCTTGTGCTTCAAATGATAGTCTCCCCAACACTCAACTCTCTCTCATAGGATTGGATTTGGTAGAAAGAAGATTTGAGTGGAAAGCAACTTGGGGAAGGCTAGAGATCAAGATTTATGTGGTTGGAATGGAATATCTTGACCTCAACACAAGTGTAGGTGGTTCTCTCTCAGAAAATATGTATTGGAAGTGTAGGCATGTTCTGATGGCTCTCTCCACGAATGAAGAGTTGCTGGAGGGGTATATATAGTCTCCACACAAAATCTAACCGTCACACACAAATCACCAAACTCGGTGGGACCGAATCATTAAACTCGGTCGGACCGATTTAGTTCAAAATGTGAACGTTAGGATTCTCGGTGGGACTGACATGTCAACTCGGTGGGACCGATGTCATTAGGGTTAGGGCATAACATAATCTCGGTGAGACCGGTTACACAAACTCGGTGAGACCGATTTTGGTAATAGCCAAACAGAGAGTTGGTCAGGCAAACTCAATGGGACCGATTCGCTCATCTCGGTTGGACCGAAACGTTACGAAAAGGAAACAGAGAGTTTGCATTGCAATCTCGGTGGGACCGATCGCTCATATCGGTTTGACCGAAACGTTATGAAGGGAAACAGAGAGTTTGCAACCCCATCTTGGTGAGACCGAGATCCCTATCGGTGAGACCGACTTGATTAGGGTTTGTGGCAGTGGCTATGTCAACTGAACTCGATGGCTCCGGATGTGAAACTTCGGTGGGGCCGAGTTGGACTTTTTGGTTTAGGACATATGTGGATATGAGAAAGTAGTGGAGGGTTTTGGAGCATATCACTAAGCATTTTGAGCAAGAATCTCATTAAGCAACACCTCATCCCTTCTTAATAGTATTGGCTTTTCCTATAGACTCAATGTGATCTTGGATCACTAAAATAGAAAATGTAAAGTCTTGTGCCTTGAGCTTGAGCCAATCTTTTGTCCCTAGCATTTTGAAGGGTCCACTTTCTAATCCATGCCATGCCAAACATTGAGCTTTCCTGAAATATTTATCTTGGAATAGCATTAGCTCAATGAGCTATATGTTGTTAGGAATTACCAAAACCACCTCGGGATAGTTGCACTTTCACCGGGCCACTTCCGTGTCCGGCATCTCTTTGGTGCACATTCGGCAGGGGTCTCGATGCCCGCTCATCCGGCTGATCAGATGAGGCCAGCCTTGAAGAGGGAGCACCCAGCGCACCACGAAGGTGGTCAGCAGGTCCAACCCCTTGAGTCCCTTCGACTCCGTCATCTCCTTAAGCCAGGAGGTTCACGAAGTTGGCCGTCGGGTGGACATTCCTGACATAGAAGTAAGATTTTTGCCACAGCTTGACCGGCTGTGTCAAGCTGATGGACGAGAAGCTGTTCCCGGAGCTCGGACGTCACACCGTGATGAAGGCTCTGAAGGAAATATGCCCTAGAGGCAATAATAAAGTTATTATTTATTTCCTTATATCATGATAAATGTTTATTATTCATGCTAGAATTGTATTAACCGGAAACATAATACTTGTGTGAATACATAGACAAACAAAGTGTCACTAGTATGCCTCTACTTGACTAGCTCGTTGATCAAAGATGGTTATGTTATCTAGCCATTGACATGAGTTGTCATTTGATTAACGGGATCACATCATTAGGAGAATGATGTGATTGACTTGACCCATTCCGTTAGCTTAGCACTCGATCGTTTAGTATGTTGCTAATGCTTTCTTCATGACTTATACATGTTCCTATGACTATGAGATTATGCAACTCCCGTTTACCGGAGGAACACTTTGTGTGCTACCAAACGTCACAACGTAACTGGGTGATTATAAAGGTGCTCTACAGGTGTCTCCGAAGGTACTTGTTGGGTTGGCGTATTTCGAAATTAGGATTTGTCACTCCGATTGTCGGAGAGGTATCTCTGGGCCCTCTCGGTAATGCACATCACTTAAGCCTTGCAAGCATTGCAACTAATGAGTTTGTTGCGAGATGATGTATTACGGAACGAGTAAAGAGACTTGCCGGTAACGAGATTGAACTAGGTATTAAGATACCGACGATCGAATCTCGGGCAAGTAACATACCGATGACAAAGGGAACAACGTATGTTGTTATGCGATCTGACCGATAAAGATCTTCGTAGAATATGTGGGAGCCAATATGAGCATCCAGGTTCCGCTATTGGTTATTGACCGGAGACGTGTCTCGGTCATGTCTACATAGTTCTCGAACCCGTAGGGTCCGCACGCTTAACGTTTCGATGACAGTTATATTATGAGTTTATATGTTTTGATGTACCGAAGGTTGTTCGGAGTCCCGGATGTGATCACGGACATGACGAGGAGTCTCGAAATGGTCGAGACATAAAGATTGATATATTGGAAGCCTATGTTTGGATATCGGAAGTGTTTCGGGTGAAATCGGGATTTTACCGGAGTACCGGGAGGTTACCGGAACCCCCCGGCAACATAATGCGCCTTAGTGGGCCTAGGTGGAAGAGAGAAGAGGCGGCTAGGGCTGGGCCGCGTGCCCCTCCCCCTAGTCCGAATAGGACAAGGAGAAGGGGGCGGCGCCCCCCTTCCTTCTTCTCCCTCTCCTCTTTCCCCCCTCCCAAGTCCTAATCCAACTAGGAAAAGGGGGGAGTCCTACTCCCGGTGGGAGTAGGACTCCTCCTGGCGCGCCCCAAGGCTGGCCGCACCTCTCCCCCTTTGCTCCTTTATATACGGGGGCAGGGGGCACCCCATAGACACAACAATTGATCTCTTGATCTCTTAGCCGTGTGCGGTGCCCCCCTCCACCATAATCCACCTTGATAATATCGTAGCGGTGCTTAGGCGAAGCCCTGCGTCGGTAGAACATCATCATCATCACCACGCCGTCATGCTGACGAAACTCTCCCTCAACACTCGGCTGGATCGGAGTTCGAGGGACGTCATCGAGCTGAACGTGTGCTGAACTCGGAGGTGCCGTACGTTCGGTACTTGATCGGTCGGATCGTGAAGACGTACGACTACATCAACCGCATTGTGTTAACGCTTCCACTTTCGGTCTACGAGGGTAGGTGGACAACACTCTTCCCTCTCATTGCTATGCATCACCATGATCTTGCGTGTGCGTAGGATTTTTTTTGAAATTACTACGTTCCCCAACAGTGGCATCCGAGCCTGGTTTTATGCGTTGATGTTATATGCACGAGTAGAACACAAGTGAGTTGTGGGCGATATAAGTCATACTGCTTACCAGCGTGTCATACTTTGGTTCGGCGGTATTGTTGGATGAAGCGGCCCGGACCGACATTACGCATATGCTTACGCGAGACTGGTTCTTCCGACGTGCTTTGCACAGAGGTGGCTGGCGGGTGTCAGTTTCTCCAACTTTAGTTGAACCGAGTGTGGCTACGCCCGGTCCTTGCGAAGGTTAAAACAACACCAACTTGACAAACTATCGTTGTGGTTTTGATGCGTAGGAAAGAACGGTTCTTGCTAAGCCCGTAGCAGCCACGTAAAACTTGCGACAACAAAGTAGAGGACGTCTAACTTGTTTTTGCAGGGCATGTTGTGATGTGATATGGTCAAAGCATGATGCTAAATTTATTGTATGAGATGATCATGTTTTGTAACCGAGTTATCGGCAACTGGCAGGAGCCATATGGTTGTCGCTTTATTGTATGCAATGCAATCGCCCTGTAATGCTTTACTTTATCACTAAGCGGTAGCGATAGTCGTAGAAGCATAAGATTGGCGAGACGACAACGATGCTACGATGGAGATCAAGGTGTCGCGCCAGTGACGATGGTAATCATGACGGTGCTTCGGAGATGGAGATCACAAGCACAAGATGATGATGGCCATATCATATCACTTATATTGATTGCATGTGATGTTTATCTTTTACGCATCTTATCTTGCTTTAATTGACGGTAGCATTATAAGATGATCCCTCACTAAATTATCAAAGTATAAGTGTTCTCCCTGAGTATGCACCGCTGCGAAAGTTCTTCGTGCTGAGACACCACGTGATGATCGGGTGTGATAGGCTCTACGTTCAAATACAACGGGTGCAAAACAGTTGCACACGCGGAATACTTAGGTTAAGCTTGACGAGCCTAGCATATAACAGATATGGCCTCGGAACACAGAGACCGAAAGGTCGAGCGTGAATCATATAGTAGATATGATCAACATAGTGATGTTCACCATTGAAACTACTCCATCTCACGTGATGATCGGACATGGTTTAGTTGATATGGATCACGTGATCACTTAGAGGATTAGAGGGATGTCTATCTAAGTGGGAGTTCTTAAGTAATATGATTAATTGAACTTAAATTTATCATGAACTTAGTCCTGATAGTATTTTGCAAATTATGTTGTAGATCAATAGCTCGCGTTGTTGCTTCCTTGTGTTTATTATTGATATGTTCCTAGAGAAAAATTATGTTGAAAGATGTTAGTGTTGGGGATCGTAGCAGAATTTTAAAATTTCCTACGCATCACCAAGATCCATCTATGGAGTATACTAGCAACGAGGGGAAAGGAGTGCATCTACATACCCTTGTAGATCGCGAGCGGAAGCGTTCCAATGAACAGGGTTGATGGAGTCGTACTCGTCGTGATCCAAATCACCGATGACCGAGTGCCGAACGGACGGCACCTCCGCGTTCAACACACATACGGAGCAACGACGTCTCCTCCTTCTTGATCCAGCAAGGGGGAAGGAGAGGTTGATGGAGATCCAGCAGCACGACGGCGTGGTGATGGAAGTAGCGGGGTCTCGGCAGGGCTTCGCCAAGCTTCTGCGAGAGGGAGAGGTGTTGCAGGGGGGAGAGGGAGGCGCCAGGGGCTGTCATGCTGCTGCCCTCCCTCCCCCCACTATATATAGGCCCCCTGGGAGGGGGGGCGCCGGCCTGGATCCCATCTGCAAGGGGGGGCGGCCAGGGGGAAACTTACCCCCCAAGGCAAGTGGGGCGCCCCCCCCACCCTAGGGTTTCCAACCCTAGGCGCAGGGGGAAGGCCCATGGGGGGCGCCCCAGCCCACTAAGGGCTGGTTCCCTTCCCACTTCAGCCCATGGGGCCCTCCGGGATAGGTGGCCCCACCCAGTGGACCCCCGGGACCCTTCCGGTGGTCCCGGTACACTACCGGTGACCCGTGAAACTTTCCCGGGGGCCGAAACTTGACTTCCTATATATAATTCTTCACCTCCGGACCATTCCGGAACTCCTCGTGACGTCAGGGATCTCATCCGGGACTCCGAACAACTTTCGGGTTTCCGCATACTAATATCTCTACAACCCTAGAGTCACCGAACCTTAAGTGTGTAGACCCTACGGGTTCGGGAGACATGCAGACATGACCGAGACGCCTCTCCGGTCAATAACCAACAACGGGATCTGGATACCCATGTTGGCTCCCACATGTTCCACGATGATCTCATCGGATGAACCACGATGTCGAGGATTCAATCAATCCCGTATACAATTCCCTTTGTCAATCGTTACGTTACTTGCCCGAGATTCGATCGTCGGTATCCCAATACCTTGTTCAATCTCGTTACCGGCAAGTCACTTTACTCGTACCATAATGCATGATCCCATGGCTAACTCCTTAGCCACATTGAGCTCATTATGATGATGCATTACCGAGTGGGCCCAGAGATACCTCTCCGTCATACGGAGTGACAAATCCCAGTCTCGATCCGTGTCAACCCAACAGACACTTTCAGAGATACCCGTAGTGTACCTTTATAGTCGCCCAGTTACGTTGTGACGTTGGGTACACCCAAAGCACTCCTACGGCATCCGGGAGTTACACGATCTCATGGTCTAAGGAAAAGATACTTGACATTGGAAAATCTCTAGCAAACGAACTACACGATCTTTTATGCTATGCTTAGGATTGGGTCTTGTCCATCACATCATTCTCCTAATGATGTGATCCCGTTATCAACGACATCCAATGTCCATGGTCAGGAAACCGTAACCATCTATTGATCAACGAGCTAGTCAACTAGAGGCTTACTAGGGACATGGTGTTGTCTATATATCCACACATGTGTCTGAGTTTCCTATCAATACAATTCTAGCATGGATAATAAACAATTATCATGAACAAGGAAATATAATAATAACCAATTTATTATTGCCTCTAGGGCATATTTCCAACAGTCTCCCACTTGCACTAGAGTCAATAATCTAGTGCACATCACCATGTGATTAACACTCACAGGTCACATCACCATGTGACCAACATCCAAAGAGTTCACTAGAGTCAACAATCTAGTTCACATCATTATGTGATTAACACTTAATGGGTTCTGGTTTGATCATGTCATGCTTGTGAGAGAGGTTATTAGTCAACGGGTCTGAACCTTTCAGATTCGTGTGTGCTTTACGAATATCTATGTCATCTTGTGGATGCTACCACACGCTACTTGGAGCCATTTCAAATAACTGCTCTACTATACGAATCCGGTTTACTACTCAGAGTCATCCGGATTAGTGTCAAAGTTTGCATCGACGTAACCCTTTACGATGAACTCCTTTTCACCTCCATAATCGAGAAAATTCCTTAGTCCACTAGATACTAAGGACAAGTTCGACCGTTGTCATTTGATCCGTTCCCGGATCACTATTGTACCCCTTGACCAACTCATGGCAAGGCACACTTCATGTGCGGTACACAGCATAGCATACTGTAGAGCCTACGTCTAAAGCATAGGGGACGACCTTCGTCCTTTCTCTCTCTTCTGTTGTGGTCAGGTCTTGAGTCTTACTCAATACTCACACCTTGTAACACAGCCAAGAACTCCTTCTTTGCTGATCTATTTTGAACTCTTTCAAAATCATGTCAAGGTGTGCGTTCTTTGAAAGTATCATGAGGCGTCTTGATCTATCTGTATAGATCTTGATGCCCAATATGTAAGCAGCTTTATCCAGGTCTTCCTTTGAAAAACTCCTTTCAAACAACCCTTTATGCTTTCCAGAAATTTTACATCATTTCGGATGAACAATATGCCATTCACATATACTTATCAGAAATGTTGTAGTGCTCCCACTCACTTTATTGTAGATACAAGTTTCTAACAAACTTTGTACAAACCCAAAAACTTTGATCACTCCATCAAAGCGTATATTCTGACTCCGAGATGCTTGCTCTAGTCCATGGAAGGATCGCTGGAGCTAGCATACCTTTTAGCATCCTTAGGATCGACAAAACCTTTCTGATTGTATCACATACAACCTTTCCTTACAAAAACTGGTAAGGAAACTTGTTTTGACATCCATCTGCCAGATTTCATAAATGCAGCTAATGCTAATATGATTCCAACGGACTTAAGCATCGCTACGGATGAGAAAATCTCATCGTAGTCAACTCCTTGAACTTGTTGTCACGACCGGTTTTTCAATAAAATAATTATTGAGAGACCAATCCCTTTTACGGACCAGTAAGGAAGAATTCCTTCTCACTGGTAGACAATATCTTGGTCACAGAAGAAAAATACCAGGAGTACTGAATATAATACAAGGTTGAGCGGAGACTGCCCAACAATTTATTACAAGCACGCCGATAAAACAAGACGGCGGATAGGGTGGCATACTACTAACTCACGATAATAACGGTGGTGGAAATATCACCGCGAAGCGAGTGATATGACTCCTAAAGACTACAGCTCTTCGAGCGTCGGAGTGAGGCTCGAGGAGACTTATTGCGGGTGGCGGAAGCGTATATAATACAAGTGACCAATATCCGGGATCGCGCAGGACTGACTGGGACTCCTCTAGGCGTCGGACGCGCTATCAAACTCTTCATCCAAGAGATCGCCTTCGTCAACATCTGGCCAAATCAACAAGCCAGGTGAGTACTATGAAAGTACTCGCAAGACAGTTCGGACATAAGATATAACAAATGTAAACATGAAGCATATGAACAATTTATCCAGTGCGTTCAGACATAGAGATAATACATACTGGGTGCCAAGCGAGGGTCTGAATGACACCTCGAGCGGAAGCTGCAGAATAGTAGTACTGGTGCCAAACGAGTGTCTGAAAGACTCCTCGAGAGGAAACTGCGAGAATAATAATACTGGTGCCAAACGAGTGTCTGAAAGACTCCTCGAGAGGAAAATGCAAGAATAATAATAATGCCACAGTCGGACGTCTGAGCGACATCACATAAAGGGCTTATAACAGAAAATAAAAGACGAACATGCCACAGTCGGACGTCTGAGCGACATCACATAAAGGGCTTACATTTAAAGTAAGAAACAAAAGACACGCCGCAGTCGGACGTCTGAGCGACGTCACATAAAGGGCTTATACTGCAGTTCAATAATTTGATAGTTCGGGAGCATAAATTATCACAAGTACGAGACGAATAAAAAAAAGTTAGTCCATCCATAGGAATAATAATTAAACTGGATTTAACACTAGAGCTTGTTCACCGGGGACAAGTTTTCCACGCTGATAGATATGGATATACTGATTTCACTACTTGATCATGGATACGATAATTTGGAAGGAATTGACTCTGCAGAGTTTGTACTTAACCACAGCCAACGGATTTCAGTAGTCACGGGGACTAGTTCCGTCTACGGTGTTTTGGAAGAAACACGTCTAACCAGTACACACCCAATTCAACCTTCCGAAGCCAGGGATCACCCTCGGCAACGATCAAGAAAAACCTTGAGATGGGGAGGCTACAACCTCGCGTAGCATGGGATCAAATTTCTATACGCGCGCTCTAAGGGGGTGCCCCCCCTCTCGGTCCCAACCGGAAACACCCATGCCCCCTGACCGGATGACTGGCTTTAATCCTGGGCCAAGGTACCATCATCCCGGCCTCTCTGTTTGGTGTGTACACGGAAAGAGGTTACCAACTTACTAAACCGCATCCTGGAAAATGAAACATGTGGTAGCACGGAAAGGGGAAAGGACGATAACGTGACTCCGTCCACGTTAACGTCAGAAATAGTCGGATGACGCAAGGCTGGTATGCTACAACAGTACCACCTTGCTGCCCTTCATGTCACCACATGATTAGGCCATCTCTCATCAGAGATCATCGCAACTATGTAACATGCAGGGGAAAAGAACGATAACGTGACTCCGTCCACGTTAACGTCGGAGAAAGTCAGATGACGCAAGGCTGGTATGCTACAACAGTACCACCTTGCTGCCCTTCATGTCACCACATGATTTGGCCATCTCTCATCAGAGATCATCGCAACTTTGGAACACGCGGGTAGTTGCCTTACAAGCAACGAGGTATTTACCGACACTCATATGCCACGCACAAAACTTTCAAGCAAACATGCAAACACCTGTCATATCAAATGTTCAAAACATGCTTGCCTGGTTCGGAGAAGTCGGAGTCTAGCTTGGCGAAGTTCGCGGCTCCGTCACCTCTTCCGGAACCTACGGCAATCACGAAAACGGGCACTAACGTGAAAATCAACGCGTGGACAGAAACTTCTCCAAATATTTTTCAAATAAATCCCATAAAAAACTAGACAAAATTTGAAGATTGTCAGAAAAAGAATCACTCAAAAATCCCTTTTTATTAAAAAGTTATAAAGGTTTCTGTCTAGGGACTTATCTGTAATGAAACAGAAAAGTTCCAGGGTTTAAACTGAGAAGCCAGAAAACGCTTCGGAAAGAAATGCGCTAGCTAAAGGAAGAAAACGTATTTTGCCCGAACGCGCCAACAGAAAATGGTTCGCGAAAGAATAGAACAGAGGCTGACATGCGGGATCCACATGTCAGGTTTGAAAAGCTCGCCGGCGCCCGAAGACTGCGGTGGACGCCGGCGTCGAACCACGGCGAGTTAGGAGGATCGGAGGGTACCAAGAGCTTCAGCGTCTTCTTCCGCGTCGGTGGGTGGTGGACTCGACCAACGGGGAGCACTACGTCGACGGCGACACTATCTCCGGCGGACGGCGGCTCGGGTGATGATGGGGAACTCCGGTGGAGGGCTGCAAACTTCGAATTGAAGCGCGGGTCAGAAGGAGAGGGGCATAGTGAAGCTACTGGCAAGAGAAGGGAGGCGGAGGTGCACACACGGGGGCGAATCGAGCTGGATCCCGTGGCAGGTCGCGGCGGTCGGAGTCGAGGAAGGAGACCTCCTCGGGGCTCTTCCAGTGGCTAGGCGTGCTCTAGGTGGAGTGCAGGGATGGTGGGTGCTCGAGTTGAAGCTCGGGGCCTCTATTTATAGGCAGATCGACGGGGTGGCCATGAACGGAGAATCTCTGGCGAGCGATTACGGCGATGCAGTGGATTGGCAGGAGGTTTGAGTGGCCGGGCAGCATCAGTGGAGGTTACTGGAGTCATTCCACAGCTAAACGGAGTTGGTCTTGGCGTAATGGCGTCGGTCCACGGTGAGGTGACCGCACGGGCTCGACGGCGGCAGAGAGCGCGCTCCGCGCCCTGCGGTTCACGACGAGAGTGGCAGCGCGTTCGGGGGAGTGGAAGGCCATGCGGCGAGCTCCGGTGGCTTGGGCGGCGCTGGGTGGCGCCGTCAGCGCCGTGCCTCCCGCTGGCGGCCGCAAAGCCGCCGCTGGCTTCGGTCACGGGGCGGCGCACCTTCTGCTGCTTGTCGCCGACGTCCGCAAGGTGCCAGGCGTTCGTGCGATGCAGGAACAAGGGGGAGGGGACAAGGAGCAAGGCGACACAGTGGCACTGGCGAGATCGACAACCATCTCTGAAGAAAACGACAGTAAGCCACTGAACTGTTCTCTGAATTTTCTGAACCTGAATTTGACAATGCACTGCAGGTGCTCGACAGAATGATTTGGCTATGAGATAAATTTTTCTGGGGCAGTAACTTGGTGAAGTGACCACTCAATGCTCCCAGAGGCTGCCTGATTTTACTTGGAATTTTCGGAAAAGGATTTGAATGAATTTCACCAAATTTGACAAATCTGGTCCAAACTTGCAGCAAGTGTAGTTTGAAAATTTTGAACTGAAGACCAGTGGATCTTCATGGATCTTGGTTGAGGGTTCAAAGGACTAGGGAGGAGAGTTGGTTTGGGGGAAAAAATCAAAACAGAAAGTAGAGTTCCTTTGTAAATCACCAATGGATAGAATAGAAGGCAGAAATTTATTTGAATAACATTTAAATGGAAAATAAGCATAGGGGAGGTTCAACTTGCTGGATTAGATGCCAAACATGATCCAAAGGTGAGGGGAGGGTTAGGAGAGAGCATTTGCACTAAGGCCATGGCAAGAGGGAAATGTTGAAAGTGGTAGAGGATTATTCCAAAAGCCATAGTGCAAATTTCAAAGGGATTTTAGAAAGGCATTTTTCCAAGTGAAAAAATGTTTTGTCTTGAGTCCAAAAGAAAAGCAAGAACCTCCAAGACCCAAAACAGATCTTGGGTGAATCCAAATAAAACTTTTGCCATAAAAAAATATTTGAAAGGGAGAGTTCTTTTGAAGAAAAATCTAGATCACCTCCCTCAAGTCAAAAAAAATCTTTTGATAAATCCAAATAAAAACTTGGGTGTCACACTTGTGAAAATACTCTTTGCCACAAGTCGAGCTTCATAGACGGTAACATTACCGTCCACGTCCGTCTTCTTCCTAAAGATCCATTTATCTGAATGGCTTGCCGATCATCGGGCAAGTTCACCAAAGTCCATGCTTTGTTCTGATACATGGATTCTATCTCGGATTTCATGGTTTCTAACCATTTGTCGGAATATGGGCCCACCATCGCTTCTCCATAGCTCGTAGGTTCATTGTTGTCTAACAACATGATATCTAAGACAGGATTACCGTACCACTCAGGAGTAGTACATATCCTTGTCGACCTACGAGGTTTGGTAGTGACTTGATCCGAAGTTTTATGATCACTATCATAAGCTTCCACTTCAATTGGTGTAGGTGCCACAGGAACAACTTCCTGTGCCCTGCTACACACTACTTGAAGTTATGGTTCAATAACCTCATCAAGTCTCCACCATCCTCCCACTCAATTCTTTCGAGAGAAACTTTTCCTCGAGAAAGGACTCGTTTCTAGAAGCAATTACTTTTGCTTCCAGATCTGAAATAGGAGGTATACCCAACTGTTTTGGGTTTTCTATGAAGATGCATTTATCCGCTTTAGGTTCGAGCTTATCAGCTTGAAACTCTTTCACATAAGCATCGCAGCCCCAATCTTTTAAGAAACGACAACTTAGGTTTCTCTAAACGGTGTCGTCTCAATGGAATTGCGTGGTGCCCCTTTTAAAGTGAATGCGGTTATCTCTAATGCCTAACCCATAAACGATAGTTGTAATTTGATAAGAGACATCATGGTATGCACCATATCCAATAGGGTGCAGTTATGATGTTCGGACACACCATCACACTGTGGTGTTCCAGGCGGTATTAATTGTGAAACACTTTCCACAATGTCTTAATTGTGTGCCAAACTCGTAACTCAGATATCTCTATGATCATATCATAGACATTTTATCCTCTTGTCACGACGATCTTCAACTTCACTCTGAAATTACTTGAACCTTTCAATAATTCAGACTTGTGTTTCATCAAGTAAATATTCTCAGCATCTACTCAAATCATCTGTGAAGTAAGAACATAACGATATCCACTGCATGCCTCAGCACTCATTGGACTGCATACATCAAAATGTATTACTTCCAATAAGTTGCTCTCTTGTTCCATCTTACTGAAAACGAGGCCTTTCAGTCATCTTGCCCATGTGGTATGATTTGCATGTCTCAAGTGATTCAAAATCAAGTGAGTACAAACGATCCATTTGCATGGAGTTTCTTCATGCATATATACCAATAGACATGGTTCGCATGTCTCAATCTTTTCAAAAATGAGTGAGTCCAAAGATCCATCTACATGGAGCTTCTTCATGCGTTCTATACCAATATGACTCAAATGGCAGTGCCACAAGTATGTGGAACTATCATTACTATTTTATATCTTTTGGCACGAACATGTGTATCACTACGATCGAGATTCATTTTAGGTGCAAGACCATTGAAGGTATTATTCAAATAAACAGAGTAACCATTATTCTCCTTAAATGAATAACCGTATTGCGATAAACATAATCCAATCATGCTCAACGCAAACACCAAATCTCGATGGTAGAGGGAGCATGCGATGCTTGATCACATCAACCTTGGAAACACTTCCAACACATATCGTCATCTCACCTTTAGCTAGTCTCCGTTTATTCCGCAGCTTTTATTTCGAGTTACTAACACTTAGCAACCGAACCGGTATCTAATACCCTGGTGCTGCTAGGAGTACTAGTAAAGTACACATTCATTTAATGTATATCCAATATACTTCTGTCGACCTTGCCTGCCTTCTCATCTACCAAGTATCTAGGGTAGTTCTGCTTCAGTGACCGTTCCCCTCATTACAGGAGCACTTAGTCTCGGGTTTGGGTTTAACTTTGGGATTCTTCGCTAGAGCAGCAAATGATTTGCTGTTTCATGAAGTATCCCTTCTTGCCCTTGCCCTTCTAGAAACTAGTGGTTTTACTAACCATCAACAATTGATGCTCCTTCTTGATTTCTACTTTCGCGGTGTCAAACATTGCGAGTTGCTCAAGGATCATCATATCTATCCCTGATATGTTATAGTTCATCACGAAGCTCTAATAGCTTGGTGGCAGTGACTATGGAGAACCATCACTATCTCATCTGGAAGATTAACTCCCACTCGATTCAAGCGATTGTGGTACTCAGACAATCTGAGCACATGCTCAATGATTGAGCTTTTCTCCCTCAGTTTGCAGGCTTAAGAAACTTGTCAGAGGTCTCATACCTCTTGACGTGGGCACTAGTCCGAAATCCCAATTTCAGTCTTCGGAACATCTCATATGTTCTGCGACGTTTCAAAAACCGTCTTTGGTGCCACAATTCTAAACCGTTAGCATTACGCACTGAACTATCACGTAGTCATCAAAACGTGTATGTCAGATGTTTCGCAACATCTACAGACGACGCTGAGGTTCAGCACACCGAGCGGTGCATTAAGGACATAAGCCTTCTGTGCAGCAATGAGGACAATCCTCAGTTTACGGACCCAGTCCGCATAATTGCTACTACCAACTTTCAACTAAATTTTCTCTAGGAACATATCTTAACCAGTAGAACTAAAGCGCAAGCTATGACATAATTTGCAAAGACCTTCTGACTATGTTCATGATAATTAAGTTCATCTGATTAATGAACTCCCACTCAGATAGACATCCCTCTAGTCATCTAAGTGATACATGATCCGAGTCAAACTAGGCCGTGTCCGATCATCACGTGAGACGGACTAGTCATCATCGGTGAACATCTCCATGTTGATCGTATCTACTATACGACTCATGTTCGACCTTTCGATCTCTTGTGTTCCGAGGCCATGTCTGTACATGCTAGGCTCGTCAAGTCAACCTAAGTGTTTCGCATGTGTTCCGAGGCCATGTCTGTACATGCTAGGCTCGTCAACACCCGTTGTATTCGAACGTTAGAATCTATCACACCCGATCATCACGTGGTGCTTCGAAACAACGAACCTTCGCAACGGTGCACAGTTAGGGGGACACGTCTCTTGAAATTTTAGTGAGGGATCATCTTATTTATGCTACCGTCGTTCTAAGCAAATAAGATGTAAACATGATAAACATCACATGCAAATCATAAAGTGACGTGATATGGCCAATATCATCCTGCGCCTTTGATCTCCATCTTTGAGGCGCGGCATGATCACCTTCGTCACCGGCATGACACCATGATCTCCATCATTGTGTCTTCATGAAGTTGTCTCGCCAACTATTACTTCTACTACTATGGCTAACGGTTAGCAATAAAGTAAAGTAATTACATGGCGTTTTCATTGACACGCAGGTCATACAATAAATTAAGACAACTCCTATGGCTCCTGCCGGTTGTCATTCTCATCGACATGCAAGTAATGATTCCTATTACAAGAACATGATCAATCTCATACATCACATATATCATTCATCACATCCTTTTTGGCCATATCACATCACATAGCATACCCTGCAAAAACAAGTTAGACGTCCTCTAATTGTTGTTGCATGTTTTACGTGGCTGCTATGGGTTTCTAGCAAGAACGTTTCTTACCTACGCAAAAGCCACAACGTGATATGCCAATTTCTATTTACCCTTCATAAGGACCCTTTTCATCGAATCCGATCCGACTAAAGTGGGAGAGACAGACACCCGCTAGCCACCTTATGCAACTAGTGCATGTCAGTCGGTGGAACCTGTCTCACGTAAGAGTACGTGTAAGGTCGGTCCGGGCCGCTTCATCCCACGATGCCGCCGAATCAAGATAAGACTAGTAACGGCAAGAAGAATTGGCAACATCAACGCCCACAACTGCTTTGTGTTCTACTCGTGCATAGTAACTACGCATAGGCCTGGCTCTGATGCCACTGTTGGGGATCGTAGCAGAATTTTAAAATTTCCTACGCATCACCAAGATCCATCTATGGAGTATACTAGCAACGAGGGGAAAGGAGTGCATCTACATACCCTTGTAGATCGCGAGCGGAAGCGTTCCAATGAACGGGGTTGATGGAGTCGTACTCGCCGTGATCCAAATCACCGATGACCGAGTGCCGAACGGACGGCACCTCCGCGTTCAACACACGTACGGAGCAGCGACGTCTCCTCCTTCTTGATCCAGCAAGGGGGAAGGAGAGGTTGATGGAGATCCAGCAGCACGACGGCGTGGTGGTGGAAGTAGCGGGGTCTCGGCAGGGCTTCGCCAAGCTTCTGCGAGAGGGAGAGGTGTTGCAGGGGGAGAGGGAGGCGCCAGGGGCTGTCATGCTGCTGCCCTCCCTCCCCCCACTATATATAGGCCCCCTGGGAGGGGGGCGCCGGCCTGGATCCCATCTGCAAGGGGGGGCGGCGGCCAGGGGGAAACTTACCCCCCAAGGCAAGTGGGGCGCCCCCCCACCCTAGGGTTTCCAACCCTAGGCGCAGGGGGAAGGCCCATGGGGGGCGCCCCAGCCCACTAAGGGCTGGTTCCCTTCCCACTTTAGCCCATGGGGCCCTCCGGGATAGGTGGCCCCACCCGGTGGACCCCCGGGACCCTTCCGGTGGTCCCGGTACACTACCGGTGACCCCCGAAACTTTCCCGGTGGCCGAAACTTGACTTCCTATATATAATTCTTCACCTCCGGACCATTCCGGAACTCCTCATGACGTCCGGGATCTCATCCGGGACTCCGAACAACTTTCGGGTTTCCGCATACTAATATCTCTACAACCCTAGCGTCACCGAACCTTAAGTGTGTAGACCCTACGGGTTCGGGAGACATGCAGACATGACCGAGACGCCTCTCCGGTCAATAACCAACAACGGGATCTGGATACCCATGTTGGCTCCCACATGTTCCACGATGATCTTATCGGATGAACCACGATGTCGAGGATTCAATCAATCCCGTATACAATTCCCTTTGTCAATCGGTACGTTACTTGCCCGAGATTCGATCGTCGGTATCCCAATACCTTGTTCAATCTCGTTACCGGCAAGTCACTTTACTCGTACCATAATGCATGATCCCGTGGCTAACTCCTTAGTCACATTGAGCTCATTATGATGATGCATTACCGAGTGGGCCCAGAGATACCTCTCCGTCATACGGAGTGACAAATCCCAGTCTCGATCCGTGTCAACCCAACAGACACTTTCAGAGATACCCGTAGTGTACCTTTATAGTCACCCAGTTACGTTGTGACGTTGGGTACACCCAAAGCACTCCTACGGCATCCGGGAGTTACACGATCTCATGGTCTAAGGAAAAGATACTTGACATTGGAAAAGCTCTAGCAAACGAACTACATGATCTTTTATGCTATGCTTAGGATTGGGTCTTGTCCATCACATCATTCTCCTAATGATGTGATCCCGTTATCAACGACATCCAATGTCCATGGTCAGGAAACCGTAACCATCTATTGATCAACGAGCTAGTCAACTAGAGGCTTACTAGGGACATGGTGTTGTCTATGTATCCACACATGTATCTGAGTTTCCTATCAATACAATTCTAGCATGGATAATAAACGATTATCATGAACAAGGAAATATAATAATAACCAATTTATTATTGCCTCTAGGGCATATTTCCAACAGTTAGTAGCAAAGATGCGGATTGGATCCGTGATCTGAGGATTATCCTCATTGCTGCACAGAAGAATTATGTCCTTGATGCACCGCTAGGTGACAGACCTATTGCAGGAGCAGATGCAGACGTTATGAACGTTTGGCTAGCTCAATATGATGACTACTTGATAGTTTAGTGCACCATGCTTAACGGCTTCGAATCGGGACTTCAAAGACGTTTTGAACGTCATGGACCATATGAGATGTTCCAGGAGTTGAAGTTAATATTTCAAGCAAATACCCGAGTTGAGAGATATGAAGTCTCCAACAAGTTCTATAGCTAAAAGACGGAGGAGAATAGCTCAAGCAGTGAGCATGTGCTCAGATTGTCTGGGTACTACAATCGCTTGAATCAAGTGGGAGTTAATCTTCCAGATAAAATAGTGATTGACAGAATTCTCTAGTCACCATCACCAAGTTAGTAGAACTTCGTGATGAACTATAGTATGCAAGGGATGACGAAAGTAATTCCCGAGCTCTTCGTGATGCTGGAATCGACGAAGGTAGAAATCAAGAAAAACATCAAGTGTTGATGGTTGACGAGACCACTAGTTTCAAGAAAAGGGCAAAGGGAAGAAGGGGAACTTCAAGAAGAATGGCAAGCAAGTTGCTGCTCAAGTGAAGAAGCCTAAGTCTGGTCCTAAGCCTGAGACTAAGTGCTTCTATTGCAAAGGGACTGGTCACTGGAAGCGGAACTACCCCAACTATTTGGTGGATAAGAAGGATGGCAAAGTGAACAAAGGTATATTGGATATACATGTTATTGATGTGTACTTTACTAGTGTTTATAGCAACCCCTTGGCATTTGATACTGGTTCAGTTGCTAAGAGTAGTAACTCGAAACGGGAGTTGCAGAATAAACAGAGACTAGTAAAAGGCGAGGTGACGATGTGTGTTGGAAGTAGTTCCAAGATTGATATGATCATCATCGCACACTCCCTATACTTTTGGGATTAGTGTTGAAACTAAATAAGTGTTATTTGGTGTTTGCGTTGAGCATGAATATGATTTGATTATGTTTGTTGCAATACGGTTATTCATTTAAATTAGAGAATAATTGTTGTTCTGTTTACATGAATAAAACCTTCTATGGTCATACACCCAATAAAATGGTTTGTTGGATCTCGATCGTAGTGATACACATATTCATAATAATGAAGCCAAAAGATGCAAAGTTAATAATGATAGTGCAACTTATTTGTGGCACTGCCGTTTAGGTCATATTGGTGTAAAGCGCATGAAGAAACTCCATACTGATGGGATTTTGGAATCACTTGATTATGAATCATTTGATGCTTGCGTACCGTGCCTCATGGGCAAGATGACTAAAACGCCGTTCTCCGGAACTATGGAGAGAGCAACAGATTTGTTGGAAATCATACATACAGATGTATGTGGTCCGATGAATATTGAGGCTCGTAGTAGGTATTATTATTTTCTGACCTTCATAGATGATTTGAGCAGATATGGGTATATCTACTTAATGAAACAGAAGTCTAAAACATTTGAAAAGTTCATATAATTTCAGAGTGAAGTGGAAAATCATCGTAACAAGAAAATAAAGTTTCTACGATCTGATCGTGGAGAAGAGTATTTGAGTTACGAGTTTGGCCTTCAGTTAAAACAATGTGAAATAGTTTCACTACTCACGCCACCTGGAACACCACAGTGTAATGGTGTGCCCGAACATCGTAACCGTACTTTATTAGATATGGTGCGATATATGATGTCTCTTACCGATCTACCACTATTGTTTTGGGGTTATGCATTAGAGACAGCTGCATTCACGTTAAATAGGGTACCATCTAAATCCGTTGAGACGACATCTTATGAACTGTGGTTTGGCAAGAAACCAAAGTTGTCGTTTCTTAAAGTTTGGGGTTGTGATGCTTATGTGAAAAAGTTTCATCCTGATAAGCTCAAACCCAAATCGGAGAAATGTGTCTTCATAGGATACCCAAAGGAGACAGTTGGGTACACCTTCTATCACAGATCCGAAGGCAAGACATTTGTTGCTAAGAATGGATCCTTTCTAGAGAAGGAGTTTCTCTCGAAAGAAGTGAGTGGGAGGAAAGTAGAACTTGATGAGGTAACTGTACCTGCTCCCTTATTGGAAAGTAGTTCATCACAGAAACCGGTTCCTGTGACACCTACACCAATTAGTGAGGAAGTTAATGATGATGATCATGAAACTTCAGATCAAGTTGTTACTGAACCTCGTAGGTCAACCAGAGTAAGATCTGCACCAGAGTGGTACAGTAATCATGTTCTGGAGGTTATGTTACTAGACCATGACGAACCTACGAACTATGAAGAAGCGATGGTGAGCCCAGATTCCGCAAAATGGCTTGAGGCCATGAAATCTGAGATGGGATCCATGTATGAGAACAAAGTGTGGACTTTGGTTGACTTGGCCGATGATCGGCAAGCCATAGAAAATAAATGGATCTTCAAGAGGAAGACGGACGCTGATAGTAGTGTTACTATCTACAAAGCTAGACTTGTCGGAAAAAGGTTTTTGACAAAGTTCAAGGTGTTGACTACGATGAGATTTTCTCACTCGCAGCGATGCTTAAGTCTGTCCGAATCATGTTAGCAATTGCCGCATTTTATGAAATCTGGCAAATGGATAAACAAAACTGCATTCCTTAATGGATTGATTAAAGAAGAGTTGTATATGATGCAACCAGAAGGTTTTTGTCAATCCTAAAGGTGCTAACAAAATATGCAAGCTCCAGCGATCCATCTATGGACTGGTGCAAGCATCTCGGAGTTGGAATATACGCTTTGATAAGTTGATCAAAGGATATAGTTTTATACAGACTTGCGGTGAAGCCTGTATTTACAAGAAAGTGAGTGGGAGCACTACATCATTTCCGATAAGTATATGTGAATGACATATTGTTGATCGGAAATAATGTAGAATTATTCTGCAAAGCATAAAGGAGTTTTTCAAAGAAAGACCTTGGTGAAGCTGCTTACATATTGAGCATCAAGATCTATAGAGATAGATCAAGACGCTTGATAAGTTTTTTCAATGAGTACATACCTTAACAAGATTTTGAAGTGGTTCAAAATGGAACAGTCAAAGAAAGAGTTTCTTGCCTGTGTTACAAGGTGTGAAATTGAGTAAGACTCAAAGCCCGACCACGGCAGAAGATAGAAAAAGAATGAAAGTCATTCCCTATGCCTTGGCCATAGGTTCTACAAAGTATGCCATGCTGTGTACTAGATCTATTGTATACCCTACACTGATTTTGGCAAGGGAGTACAATAGTGATCTAGGAGTAGATCACTGGACAGCGGTCAAAATTATCCTTAGTGGAATAAGGATATGTTTCTCGATTATGGAAGTGACAAAAGTTTCGTCGTAAAGGGTTACATCGATGCAAGTTTTGACACTAATCTAGATGACTCTAAGTCACGGTCTAGATACATATTGAAAGTGGGAGCTATTAGCTAGAGTAGCTCCATGCAGAGCATTGTAGACATAGAAATTTGCAAAATACTCACGGATCTGAATGTGACAAACCCGTTGACTAAAATTATCTCACAAGGAAAACATGATCACACCTTAGCACTCTTTGGGTGTTAATCACATAGCGATGTGAACTAGATTACTGACTCTACTAAACCCTTTGGGTGTTGGTCACATATCGATGTGAACTATGGGTGTTAACCAAATAAAGATGTGAACTATTGATGTTAAATCACATGGCGATGTGAACTAGATTATTGACTCTAGTGCAAGTGGGAGACTGAAGGAAATATGCCCTAGAGGCAATAATAAAGTTATTATTATTTCCTTATATCATGATAAATGTTTATTATTCATGCTAGAATTGTATTAACCGGAAACATAATACTTGTGTGAATACATAGACAAACAAAGTGTCACTAGTATGCCTCTACTTGACTAGCTCGTTGATCAAAGATGGTTATGTTTCCTAGCCATTGACATGAGTTGTCATTTGATTAACGGGATCACATCATTAGGAGAATGATGTGATTGACTTGACCCGTTTCGTTAGCTTAGCACTCGATCGTTTAGTATGTTGCTATTGCTTTCTTCATGACTTATACATGTTCCTATGACTATGAGATTATGCAACTCCCGTTTACCGGAGGAACACTTTGTGTGCTACCAAACGTCACAACGTAACCGAGTGATTATAAAGGTGCTCTACAGGTGTCTCCGAAGGTACTTGTTGGGTTGGCGTATTTCGAGATTAGGATTTGTCACTCCGATTGTCGGAGAGGTATCTCTGGGCCCTCTCGGTAATGCACATCACTTAAGCCTTGCAAGCATTGCAACTAATGAGTTTCTTGCGAGATGATGTATTATGGAACGAGTAAAGAGACTTGCCGGTAACGAGATTGAACTAGGTATTAAGATACCGACGATCGAATCTCGGGCAAGTAACATACCGATGACAAAGGGAACAACGTATGTTGTTATGCGGTCTGACCGATAAAGATCTTCGTAGAATATGTGGGAGCCAATATGAGCATCCAGGTTCCGCTATTGGTTATTGACCGGAGACGTGTCTCGGTCATGTCTACATAGTTCTCGAACCCGTAGGGTCCGCACGCTTAACGTTTCGATGACAGTTATATTATGAGTTTATATGTTTTGATGTACCGAAGGTTGTTCGGAGTCCCGGATGTGATCACGGACATGATGAGGAGTCTCGAAATGGTCGAGACATAAAGATTGATATATTGGAAGCCTATGTTTGGATATCGGAAGTGTTCCGGGTGAAATCGGGATTTTACCGGAGTACCGGGAGGTTACCGGAACCCCCCGGCAACATAATGGGCCTTAGTGGGCCTAGGTGGAAGAGAGAAGAGGCGGCTAGGGCTGGCTCGTGCGCCCCTCCCCCCTAGTTCGAATAGGACAAGGAGAAGGGGGCGGCAACCCCCTTCCTTCTTCTCCCTCTCCTCTTTCCCCCCTCCCAAGTCCTAATCCAACTAGGAAAAGGGGGGAGTCCTACTCCCGGTGGGAGTAGGACTCCTCCTGGCGCGCCCCAAGGCTGGCCGCACCTCTCCCCCTTTGCTCCTTTATATACGGGGGCAGGGGGCACCCCATAGACACAACAATTGATCTCTTAGCCGTGTGCGGTGCCCCCCTCCACCATAATCCACCTCAATAATATCATAGGGGTGCTTAGGCGAAGCCCTGCGTCGGTAGAACAGCATCATCGTCACGACGCCGTCGTGCTGACAAAACTCTCCCTCAACACTTGGCTGGATCGGAGTTCGAGGGACGTCATCGAGCTGAACGTGTGCTGAACTCGGAGGTGTCGTACGTTCGGTACTTGATCGGTCGGATCATAAAGACACATGACTACATCAACCGCGCTGTGTTAACGCTTCCGCTTTCGGTCTACGAGGGTACGTGGACAACACTCTTCCCTCTCGTTGCTATGCATCACCATGATCTTGCGTGTGCGTAGGATTTTTTTTGAAATTACTACGTTCCCCAACAGGCTCCGCACTGGGCCGCCTCCCCCTTCACGGCGGTGCCGAGCTTGGTTTAGAAGAACTCCCCCCAGAGCTCGAGGGTGGGAAGAATGCCAAGGTAACCCTCCCATAGAGTAACGAAGGCGGACAGCAGCACCACCGTGTTCGGTGTGAGGTGGTGCGGCTGGAGGTGATAGAATTGAAGGAAGGACTGGAGGAAGCCGCTTGCCGGCAGGCCGAAGCCGCGAAGGAAGTGCGACCGGAAGACGACGCGTTCGCCTTCCTCCGGCACCGGCGAGATCTCCCTCGTGGGCGGAGCGCGCACCTGGACGTAGCCCTCGCCGGGAAGCCGCCGCGTGTTGCGGAGGAAGGAAAGGTGATCCTCATGGACGTTCGAGCCGTCCCAATCACCGGCTCGTTCGCGCGCCATGAGAGCTGGAGCTCGACGGAGGCACGGCGCGGTGATGAATGCGCAAGCCTGCGACGGAGTTGCGGCGCTGCGGGGGAGATGGGCTCGGCGACGATGGGCGGCGGCCGCACTTTGGCAAGGTGCGGGAGTGCGGCGGCAGCAGGAAGAAGAGGGAAGGAAATGGCGAAGGGAGAGGAGAGCGCGCGTGCGTCTGCTGCCCCCCTCCTCCCCCTACTTATAGCCCCAGGCAGCGAAGCCGAGAGGGCGAGAACGTGGGGGACGTGGGATTAACTGCGCCCACGAACCCATGCCCCCGCATTTACCGCGCAGTAGCGGCATGTAGTTACTGCGACATGGAATCCTAACCGTTCGCCTCGGCCGCACCGGATCCCCGCGCGCATCGAGATCCGGTAGTGGCGGGCCCCAGCCTGCGGCGACGTCCCGTCACGCGTGTGGGCTGGCTGGCGCCGCGTGGCACGCAGGCAACAGGCGGCGAGCCTGGCGCCTGGCTGCCACGCCACCAGGCTCCCGCCGCAGCGTTTCAAAATCATCAGGCAGCCTGCCTGGCCACGGCCGGCTCCAGGCAGTCGGCGCTCCAGAAGACGGACGGAGCAAGATCAATCAGACCACTCGGAGTAGGAAGCTGCTGAGGCTTCTCGCCTTCTCAGTAGCGGCGCCCCACCAGCTTCGGGGACTACTGCCGGAGTAAACGACCATGGGTAGCCTCATCTGCTCCCCATGGCGATTCAAGACATCGGGGCCAGCTGCGCCCCTCAAGCCTCAAGGCCGAGGAGCCGCCTTCTCGGGGCTGGCTGGTCCAAGCGACTGGCTGCCAGAGGGCGGCGGACCTCAGAAGAAAGCCATGAGACGGGCCGACTCCTAGCAGGCGGCCTCCAGAGAGGCCGGCTCCTAGCACCCACATAATTACGACGAGACGGGGCGTGGCTACAGTGCAGCCTGCCACCCCCGAATCTCGAGCAAAGCATGGCCACAGTGCAGCGTACCGGGCAGACGTCCCTCGCCCGGCGCGACACTGTTGCCACGCGGCCCATGACCTCACCCGTGGCAGAGAAGGCCATGCTCCCACTATGGGCTGTCGGTACGGCCCGCAGGCGGTGGGCCCTACCTGTCCATGAGAAGCCAGAAGGCGGCGAGCCCCGACCAGTCGGCGCGGGGGGTGGCCGACTCCGAGCAGGCGGCCCTCCCCCTCCCTCAAAGTTTGTGCGTCATTAATCAGAAGAGACGGGGAGTGGCTACAGTAAGCGCCCGCCAGGCGGCGGTACTGTAACCACGCCTTCCCCGACAAAGCACGCGTCGTTAATGGCATTGCCACAGTACTAAGCAGTCGGCGGGACCTACCAGGTGGCGGGCCCCAGCGGCCGGTGGAGAAGCCGGCGACCGTAGACATTGACAGCCGGGTCCTACACCCGGCTAGATTACCATTGTACCCCTGGGGGTAGGCCTATATACCCCCCAGGGCACCCATGCAAAGGGTTCAGACCTTAGTCCACCCATACATACACATAGAGAGAGAGGAAGCTAGGGCTAGCCTTGTTCTTCTTCCCCCTCTAGAGAAACAGCTCAAGGAGCAAGCTTGTAGCCACCATTGTTGCTTGAGTGATCATGCGGAGACCCCGCAGAGCAGGAGTAGGGGTATTATCTCCTAGGAGAGCCCCGAACCTGGGCAAAGTGCGTCGGCGCTCGTGTCTACGCCTTATCCCGTTTCCAGGCACCGGCGACGTCTTAATAGATCCCACCATGATAAGCCATCCTTTGACATATGTCGTCCCAAACCCCCGACAACATGGTGGGGTGTTTTTTCCGGCGAAATATGCAAGGGTGATGTTAAATGTACGGCTACATATTTCTCAAAAATATGTGCAACATTACATGGTCCAAGGTGATGTTAAATGTACAGCTCACCCATTTGCACCATACACCGATCCAAGAAGAAATGTTGAACATTTCTTGTTTGTTATAGAAGCAACAATGAGTGTCACACTGGACATACTTTTGCCCGAGTTTAATCGAATGTTCCTTAAAAAGAAGGGACACAGCTAATCTGCACTGGGGCTCAGAAAAGCCCGGAGATGGACACTAAAGATAATGAAAATTAGGAAAAAATCTGACTTTTTTGGCGTGCAAGATGCTCCTGTGTGTGATGTTTATGCAAAATTTGGTGAAATTTGGACATTCAACAAGCTTGTGGCAAAAAAGAAAATTCTGGTGTTTGAGAAACATTTAGAAAAAACACTGTTCAGAGCCAATTTTGTCTTTTAGCCACGAGCTCCTCAAATGTTTAAATACCTCATAATTTTGCACGGACATAACGCATTTGAGAATCTTGAATGAAAATTTTCTATTTTTTTATTTTTTTTACTTTTTGCCGGGTGACACCGTTTTGAATTATTGAAAAAGAACACTTTTATCTTATAAGGTAATTCAAGACGCCGCAATTTTTTAGATCTAAACCTGACTCGCGTATCCATTAAACCGAATATGTCGAGTGCACCAAAATATATAGATCCAATTTAAGCAAGTCTTAGTGTATATGAGTAGTAGTTAGCTACACGTAGGCAATGTATATACAGAGTAAAAGCAAATAGTTGGCATATCCAACTAAAATTTGACGACCGGGTTGTGCTTGTGCAACGTCAGGTAAAAAAGAACGGATGTTGTAAATCCCGGCCAACATGTCCAAGCTTCAATTATGTAGCTTTGTTCTTCTTGATATTCGTTGTTTGGTATTTGGAACATGATTCTGCGGCAGGAGATGACACCGTCACTAGCCGCGGCCGCATCTAATCTCGAAAGGAGATCGATGAACTCCCAGAGTGCATCATGGCCTGTTACTCCCATGCATACAAGAAGGATGTCTATCATTCTTCATCCAAAAAGAGAGACAGGGGTGTCCTGGCGCCGCGCGTGCCAGCCACGGCCCGTAAATATTCTCCACAAATCGATATATCTCACGTACGCCGGTGAATATATGGTATGTCTCGAATCGATGCGAGCACACAAAAAATCGAATTGATTCACAGGTTTCTACGCAAACTGCATGGCAAAGGCATCTACAACGCCGACCCTCAAACCGCTCACATATGTTTGGATCGTGATATTCAGATATGTTGTGTCATTCAATGCGGGTCTGTATCGGTCTGTTGACCGATTCGGATGTACTTTTTCCACAAAAAGAAGATAAAGTTGAGGGGCTTTGCCGAAGTCCGGACAGCAGACATGTAGGACTCCGACACCCCCGGCCCACCCAAAACCCCCTCGAGGTCCCATTTTCTTCCAATCTCCCCCTACCCCCTACTTTGCATCCGCACCCTCCTCCTTAGATGCCGCCGTTGTACCTATATGGCAAGCACACATGCATTGCCAGACCTCCGCAACCAGCACTGACGCGCCCGCTCGTCTTTTACGACGGCGTCGTCCACCCAGGACACACTTGTACGCAGGTACACTCTGTCCCCCTTCGGCGCCGTCCATGGCGGTCACCACGCCCAGTAGGTATTCAGTCAAATTCCATTGAGCTTATTTTCGAACGTCAAGTCGTTTTCATAAAGTACGAAGGATGGCGGGGTACTTTACTATGAAGAATGAGTTGTTATGCGATGTGTGGTTGGACGTATCCGCGGGTTTCATATGCAGGAGCATAGGGGAGACCTTCTGGCAGCAAGTGCATAAATCGTTTCACGCGTGAAAGCACATTACGCCCTACGACATGCACATCATTCATGATGACAATGTGAGGTTGTTATCGTATCGATGGTATGCCATCCAGACCAGGGTCACCAAGTTTTGTGGCTCGGTTGATATGCTGGAGGCAGGTGACCATTGCACGCGGCAGATGAGGAGATCGTAAGTTTTGCTTCTTCTTACTCAACTTATTGATTCATTCATTCATTCAATGTTGCTCTACACATTGTGTAGTCCCGCACGCGCTACTATGATGTACCACGGGATGGAGGGACGGACATTTATGCACATGCACTGTTGGATGAAATTGAAGGGGCAGTATGTGTGGGACGACAGAATACGTTAATCCCGTTGAATTTGAACTATTGTTGTACTAGACTTATTTGCATGCTATGTATGGATGATTTGTACCATTTTCGATCAGAACTGCGATGAAATCTGCCGTGTTTACACGCTTTGCCCGGTTAGTTAAAACCCGGCTTAAAATGTATGCGGGCAATGTTAGATCGCTGACGCGGACAGATATCAGAGCAAGTTTACGGGTCAACATTAAAGATGCTTAACACAAGTCGGGGAGGCCATGAAATTTCCTGGTAGAATTTGAGTAGCATCGGACAATATGTAAGACATATGAAACCCGCGGTGGACATTGTCTTCTTCTTTTCGTTTTTGCCGGTGGACATTGTCAGTTTACTGGTTTGTTTGAAGTATACTCGTCGCAGCTGGAGATTTAAAGATGTGTGTGTCCACGTTAGGATCAAAGGAAATCATCTTTAGAAAATTGGTGGGATCAAACAAAAAAGCAAGATTTTCTCAATAATTAAATAAACAAGCACAACTTTTTATTTAAATGATATTGATTTCATGATCCATTTAAAGATATTAGTTTCGTATTATAAATGGTAATATTACTTCTGTAAGTTAGTCAAATATTACAAAGTTTGACTCAAACAAAACTTATATGCAAGAATAAAAATGAAAATGAAGGAGTAACTACCTTCCTCCTTTTTTGCAAAAAGACAACTCCAATATAAAAGTGTATCGTACGTACAAAGCACCTCAAACATAATATAAGTTATATATCATGATCATTGGAGTAACTGTAATTTTCATGTTTGTATGAGTCGATACTAATTCAGGGAAAAAAATTGTCTCCAAGAAAAGGGATCAAATGGAAATGAGGTGCTCCTAAGACCTTTTCATTTTCTCTTTAATATGTAGCACTAGCTGTGTGGCTACGACTATCTTTTGTGTCGTAAAAGAAGCAAAACTTTATTGCAATTATTCTCCTTGCACTCCATATCGATTTGGGATCTGATCCATGCTTATCCGAGTCTATGACGCAGAACTTCTATAGGACCCATGCATGTAAACTTTTCAATTTCTATATAGCTGTACCCTTTACTCAATGCGTTTTTTTCTGACAACAATGTGTTGGTATTTGATTGTAATATAATCACTGAAAAACAAACAAACCCTGTAACCGACTCGTGCAACACGTTGGAGCACACTATTTTTTTGTTTGCACGTGGGAGTGCACCATATGTGTGTGTGTATTCCATCGAAACTGCCAATGACCTCACTCGCCTCGATATTCAGCGAGCTGATATTTATTATATTAAAAAAATACACGCTGTTCATGCCAAACAAGCGCCAAAACGTGCAAATGCCGGGGGTACGAAAATAGGAACGCCATAACGACATCCCAAAAAAACTGTTCGGTGCCAAACCAGCACACCCCATACACGTTTTTGCTTGCTGGCAGTGGCAGGCCGTTGTAGAACGCGCCACATTCTGTTACAGGAGAAGAAGAAGAAAAAATGCACCACACGATGGACGTATGGGAGACGCCTAGCTAGGAAACGCTATTTCGAGCAAAATGATACTACTCGTAGTAACTACTTTGTGCTAGCTAGTAAACTGCTCGATTTAATGAAAAGAAAAAAGAGTCTGATAGTTTTTGGTATACTCATAGCCGCCTGTGGTGGCTGCTACCGTCGCGAACTGCTCGTCAAACGGAGTATTACTCGTTAGTCCGCTACGTGTATCGATCGACCAATGAAATGAAGAGTCTAATGCTACATCATCTTGTAAAATAAACACTTTCCTTTGTGTATAACAAAAAAAAAACTTTCGGAGATGGTGTGTCGAAGGCTCGAAGGTGTCATTTTCCAAATGCCGTCGGAGAGGCAGAAGTGATGAACCGAAAGAAAGAAAAACTATAGAGAGGACGACGACCAACGCGTGAAGTTAAATGACCGCAAAATAAGTAGTTAAAATGGATACATAATGCTACATTTTAAAGAAAATCAAAGCTGCTGCTAGCCTGTGAAAACTCCAGTGCCAAAGATTACTACACGCGACGGGAACTCGGGGCGGGGCGGGTCGCGCCGTTGGCGTGGGCGGGCCGCAGCCTGGCTCGAACTCGAACAGCCCGGACGCAAGCGGCGGGGGTATAAATAGCCGCCCACGCCCCACCATTCCTTCCACCGCAAATCAACCGCCCCGTCCGCGTCCCCGACCCGATTAACCCTACCTTCCGCTCGATTCCACTCCCCTTCCCTCCTCTTCTCCCCCCGCTCGTCGGGTCCGGAGCAAGCAGCGCCACCGACGCACATCATAGCAATGGCGGCCGCGCTGAGGAGGGCCGTCGCGCAGCGCTTCGCGTCGGCGGCGGCGCCGCAGCAGGCCTACGGGATGCCCCGCCGCTTCATGCAGGAGCGCCCCGCCTTCCGCCCCGCCGTGCCCCCGGACGTCGGCTTCATGCCCCTGGCCGACCGGATCCGCGACCACCTAGGCGTCTCCTTCCCGCGCATCAACCTCGACGGCCTCGTCCCCCCCGCCCCTGCCCGGCCCCAGCACCAGACGAGGGAGGCCGCCGCGGTGGTGGGCAGCCTCACGGTGGAGGAGGCGCGGAAGGTGCTGCGCGCCACGCAGATGGAGGCGGCGCGCGCGCGGGTGCGGGCGTCCCGCGAGGGCACCGTGCCCTACGCCGAGTTCCTGCGCCTCTGCTGCGACGCCGCGGGCGCCGACGACGGGCCCTCCGTCGCGCGCGCGCTCGACGAGTCCGGATCCGTCATCGTGCTCGGCAGGACCGTCTTCCTCAGGCCCGAAATGGTACGGCCCGCCCCTCCTCCTCCTCCCTGCCTCCCATTTCGCTGCTTCAAATCAAATCAATGACCTGTCTAAATGTTGCTTGATCCGTCCCAACCTTTTTGCTCTAGTTTTGCCTTGCAGTTAGCGTCTTTTACAGACAAAAAAAGACACGTTGGTTCCTCTGTTCTGCTCTCTTCTCTTGTTCTACTGTTCATTTTAATCCGGGTGACCGGGTACAGAATTTCACAAGGCTAGAGATCTGACGAGATTTTTCGCGTGTTTTGCATGTTTCTCCCAACAGGAAATGAACCAAAGAAACGGCGGTGTTCTAAAACAATAGAGCAGTTGTGACACCAAAAGTTTGGGGGATTTTACTTACCCCCCTTCCGTTCCGTTCCAAGATGGGAGTTTCCTTTCTTCTCTCAAAACCAGAAGGAAAACAACAAATCTAATTTCTACCCCTCGATCTAAATCTGAGGAGGGAAGAAACTAAATGACAGTCTTGCTAAAATTACAAAAAAAAATCTCCGATGAATGAAACATGAGGAGAACCTAGCTGCCATTGGGCACCCAAAAAAGAACATGCTTGGTTATTCTCTATATTCAGATTGGTTGGCGTCTAGTATCACGCTGATGATAATGGCTTCACTATTTTGGGAATTGGAGCACATGTTTTCAACTTCATCATTTCCATTGGTAGTCATGTAGATGTTCATACTGAAGTACTTCACCGGATTTCTTACTATTCAATAGTTTAAAATACACATTAGTGAAGCACCATTCCACTTGCTGTTGTCCGATCTACAATTAGATGGCAGTGATAAGCAATTGATAGTATGAATCTGCTGTTTGAATTGCATAGTAGAAGATTCAAATCACAGTACAATCATGTCAGTGGTGGTGGTGGGTTGATTTACCTTTGAGCATGTCATGCATCACAACAATTTAGTTGGTTACATAGTGGAAGATGTAGAACTACTACCACTACCATTTGCATAACAAGTAGTGCCTGTTGTGGCCATGAGATCAGCCCTTTTTAGCAATTGCGACACCAGAATGGCCCATCATGTGGTGTCCTTGTCACTGGTTCGGTTCGTTTGTTAGGGTGAAAGCTATTTACTAACATTTTTTTGCATTTTGTTTAGAGAATTCAATCTGTTACCCGCATCTTAACTGTAACAGTGTAGAATTGATCTTGTTACTACTATTTGTTTTCATGAGATATGAAGTACTAAAAAAATGCTGTTGTTATTTCCTGCTGAATAAATAAGCTGCATCCCTTCCCATTTGAAAAATAGGAGACTAACACAGGGCTAACAAGTCAATGACAAATCTACTTCTCTTATCTTGGTGACCTTCCCCCCCAAAAAAAAGTTCTGGGTGGACCTAAACAAAGTTTAGGAACATCAACACATGCCATCTGGTTCTGATTAGGTAATAGTACTCATAGGCAAGATAAGTGGTACGATTTGTTGTTTGTTTTTGCTTGGTCCCTCCGTGGTCACCATAACTTGGCAAGCTACCCCTTGCAAGTTGTGGCTGTCGGCGGTGACAAAACTATTTGTGGAAAATCTTTTTGCATGATTTAGTCTTGTAGCTGTATCTAGAATTTTAGATGTTAAGGCGTGCAGTCGATATGTGTTTAATGCCCAATACTGACTTGACAAAAAAACATTTTCTTTTGAATGGTATTTGAATCCATGTGGAGGATAGAGACCAAACATTTTGCACTTGTTTGAGCTAAATGTTTTTGTCCTTCCAGTATTGCTCTTTCTTTGATGGATCTCCCTTGAAAAGAAGAGCAGCCAAGTAAAATTTGGATATGTTTTTGTCCTTTTCTTCAAAATTTCAGGTTGTGAAAGCAATTGAGAAGGCAATACCCATACCGCGAGGGCTATCTGTTGCTGAGAATCACCCTGCAAGGGAGGAGCTGAAGGCCATGGAGGCCCAGAAGGTAGACATCGACCGCATGGCGACGCTCCAGGTGCGGCGGGAGCTGTGGGGAGGGCTGGCTGCCCTGGCCCTCCAAACGGCCGGCTTCATGAGGCTCACATTCTGGGAGCTCTCCTGGGACGTCATGGAGCCCATCTGCTTCTTCGTGACGTCGACGTACTTCATGGCCGGCTACGCCTTCTTCCTCCGGACCAAGAGGGAGCCGTCGTTCGAGGGCTTCTTCCAGAGCCGTTTTGTGGTGAAGCAGAAGCGTCTGATGAAAGCCCGGGATTTTGACGTCCGCCGGTACAGCGAGCTCCGGCTAGCCTGTGGCCTCCCGGCGCTACACCCTCAGAGCCCCTGCGCGTCCTCGCAGGAGAGCCACCACCATTGCCATTCTCACTGCCATTGTCATTGATGTGTTGCTTGGAATTTTTTATGCCCATTTGATGTGGCTGCTGCTGCTGCTTCATGTACCGTTGTGGAATGTGGATGCGAAGCATACTCATTGACGAGATCAGATTCGGATTTTAAACTCGAAATGCCTGTGTCCTGATGGATGGATGGATGGATGCATGTGAGTTGTGACTGAGGTAGTAGACGAGAGAAGTCAGCGTGTACATACCGGCTGTAAACAATCTTTGGGAAGAAAAATGGAAAGGAAAATAAATTGATTACAAAACCTGAGGAAATTGGTCATCCAAGCTCACTCTGGCCTCAACTTGGTTCCGAAACGCATGCTGGCAAGGGACTTCAGCATATTCTCTTCAAGTAGGCAGGCGTCATAATGCATGATAATATCTTTTATTTCTCATGTTTGGTCTAGGCTTATTCTTTAGGAAAAACAATGTGATCTTTGAAGAATCAAGAGGCATCAGAAAGGGCATCTTTCAACGGCTACCGCCGCGCGAGCACCAGGGCCGCAGCATTTAAGATTTGTTGTTATGCCTGCGTCTGTTTTTGACTATTCATTGTCATGATGCAGATGCACGCCATCCCACAAGTCTGGTGGGTGTTCTTTCATTTGATTTGCCTTCTGTCGTGACCGTCCATGCTATCTCCACTCCACCCGGCTCTAGTTTTTAACTCGTCCCAGCAAACTAGATGGCTGGCACGGCAGCGGCACCACACAGGACCAGGGTACATGCGAACCAGCACGTACGACTGGTCCTTCCGTGGTTAACTCGCCATGCACATGCAGATGCAGGAACTAGTTGGATGGCACGGCACCGCGCAGCAAAGGAAGCAATTTTACACGCACAGCTGTCTGCACCAGTGGCGCCCGTCAACAAAGAAGACAAAAAAAACTGTACCGGTTGCAATCTAGCACTGCCCCGTTCGTGAACGAACAATCATAAAGCTGATCGCCAGCTTTCCAGGAAAGGAACAGCGAACGAACGAACGAGCGAGCTCCGCGGAGCGCGGGACGCGCCGTGCCGTGCCGGGTCACCGGAGCCGGAACGGGGGTCGTGGAATGGAATGGGCGGTGACGACGCGCACCCGCGCGGAAAGCGGCAGTTTCCGCACGCGGCGGGTGAGTGCCACGTCGTGGAGGCGTGGCTGCCAGACCGGGCCGGTGCCGTGTCCCCCTCTCGCGTGTGACGCCGCGCCGCGCGCCGTAAGGATTCTGTTACTGTCTACTGCTATCGCGCCCACGCGCGGCTCCCAGTTTCCCACCCACCCCGCCGGCGACCGGGCGGCCCGTTCCTTGCCGCGCGCCGGCGCCTGCTCGGTAAAACCCGGCACCGGCATCGGCACGCGCGATGCGACCGAAGCGTACCGTCGTGGCCCAGAGTTATCTGGGGGAGGTGGGGTGAGAACGCCGCCGACCCGGGAGGATAGTGTGGTCGCGTGGATTTACTGCACTGCAGTGTGGACTATGGACGACGCGGCGGCACCGTCTCGATCCTTCCGCGATGCCTGTGGCAGTGGATGTATATCTTTCTTTTTTCGCGGGATAGTGGATGTATATCTGCAATAGAACTTCCACGACGATGAGTTGGGAACCACCACGTTTCATATTTTCCTCCTTTAGAAGGGAGCGTGAAGCCAAACTTGAGAACTTCTTGGAAGCCAGGCGGTGACGCACTCACTTATGGGGACATGGCATCTTGATCTGGTTCATACTCTGATTGATATTCCGGTCGCGTTGTTGTGGACTGCTCAATCGGTCCACAGGTGGAAGACAGGCACCACTATACCTTAGCGTCCCCCGTCCCAGTTGCTATATCTCTAGATCGCAAATCGCAAGATTACTGTTATACTCCATAATACAGCCAGATGTACTTCTCTTGGTTTTTTAGGGAAATTAAATTTTGTACCTAGTACCTAGCAGATCAAAGAGCCCAAATGATGTCGCCCATGGGCTACGGGTGAAAACCCAAACTACACACTCATGGTTTGGAAAAGAGCCCAAATGAAAATAAAAAACAGAGAAGACACACTCACAGCACAATGCTCCTACCCAGTGCTTCACGTGCCCGACAAACGACCTGGCGCTCACGTGCCCGCTGGCATGGATCGGCGGCCGCTCACTCGATAGCCCCCACTAGTCCCGGTCATCTCCGGCCCAGCCCTGTCGGCCCACCCAGGCCCGGCCCTAAAATCCAGGGCCTAGGCCTGATGGGCTTGCCTGTGGGCCGGGCTTGGGCCTGAGTTTTGAGCCTATCACCAGGGCCTGGACGGGCTTGGGCTTGGCATATTGGCATTTTAAAGAAGAGGCCCGACCACGGCCCTAAGCCCTAAGGGCTTTTCAAGGCTTTTTACCAGATGAGCCAGGATTGGGCTTGAAAATAGGCCCGATGGTAGGGCCTGGGCCTCAGTTTACTGCCGTGGGCTTTTCAAGGCCCGGCCCGAGACCGGCCCAACCCATGGCCAGGTATAGCCCCCACCCATCGTGCACTCGGTCGCTCACCTTGATCAATGGTTGACCCATTGACAGTTGAAAAAAAATCTTGGATTATAAAAAAAGTTCATGAATTTGATAAAATGTAAATGAAGTTGAAAAAAAATCACAAACTTGGAAAAAATCATGGAGTTTAGAAAAATCTTATAAATTAGGGAAATGTTTACGTATTATTTTTTTTCATAGATTTGAAATTTTTCATGAATTTGAAAACAATTCAGGAATTCAAAAAAGTTTGCAAATATGACAAAATTCCAGAAACTTGAAGGAAAAAATGTGAATTTAAAATAAGTTGGAGGTTTTAAAAAATGTTCACAAGATTGAATATTGTCCGTGTTTCTATAAAAATTTCACAAAATTTGAAGAAATAATCATGAGAATTAAATTGAATGCAAAAACTAAAAAGGAAAAGAAAAAGAAAAACCAACAGAAACCGAGCAAATTGAAGAGACAAAAAATATGGAAAGATCATCCCAAAAAAACCGATTGGAACCCTCTAGAAAGTTCCCAAAATCGATGATGTCAGAGTATCCGATTGGGCCGGTCAGTTATGCTGCCGATGGAGCGTGCGTGGGCGCCATTTACCGATAACAAAGGTGAAGGAAATATGCCCTAGAGGCAATAATATAGTTGTTATTTATATTTCCTTATATCATGATAAATGTTTATTATTCATGCTAGAATTGTATTAACCGGAAACTTAGTGCATGTGTGAATACATAGACAAACAGAGTGTCACTAGTATGCCTCTACTTGACTAGCTCGTTAATCAAAGATGGTTAAGTTTCCTAGCCATAGACATGAGTTGTCATTTGATGAACCGGATTACATCATTAGAGAATGATGTGATTGACTTGACCCATCCGTTAGCTTAGCACTATGATTGTTTAGTTTATTGCTATTGCTTTCTTCATGACTTATACATGTTCCTATGACTATGAGATTATGCAACTCCCGAATACCGGAGGAACACTTAGTGTGCTATCAAACGTCACAACGTAACTAGGTGATTATAAAGATGCTCTACAGGTGTCTCCGATGGTGTTTGTTGGGTTGGCATAGATCGAGATTAGGATTTGTCACTCCGTGTTTCGGAGAGGTATCTCTGGACCCTCTCGGTAATGCACATCACTATAAGCCTTGCAAGCAATGTGACTAATGAGTTAGTTACGGGATGATGCATTACGGAACGAGTAAAGAGACTTGCCGGTAACGATATTGAACTAGGTATAATGATACCGGCGATCGAATCTCGGGCAAGTAACATACCGATGACAAAGGGAACAACGTATGTTGTTATGCGGTTTGACCGATAAAGATCTTCGTAGAATATGTGGGAGCCAATATGAGCACCCAGGTTCCGCTATTGGTTATTGACCAGAGATAAGTCTTGGTCATGTCTACATAGTTCTCGAACCCGTAGGGTCCGCATGCTTAATGTTCGATGACGATCGGTATTATGAGTTTATGTGTTTTGATGTACCGAAGGTTGTTCGGAGTCCCGGATGTGATCACGGACATGACGAGGAGTCCCGAAATAGTCGAGACATAAAGATTGATATATTGGAAGGTTATGTTTGGACACCGGAAAGGTTTCAGATAGGTTCGGGCATTTTCCGGAGTACCGGGGGGTTACCGGAACCCCCCGGGGGGTTAATGGGCCTTTATGGGCTTTAGTGGAAGAGAGGAGGCGGCGGCCAGGTGGAGGCGCGCGCCCCCCAAGCCCAATCCGAATTGGGGGGGGGGGGGCTTTCCTTCTCCCCCTCTTCCTCTTTACTTCCCTCCTAGTTGGACTAGGAAAGGGGGGAACCTACTCCTTGTAGGAGTAGGATTCCCCCCTTGGGGCGCGCCCCATGAGGCCGGCCGCCCCCCTCCTCCACTCGTTTATATATGGGGGAGGGGGGCACCCCATAGACACACAAGTTGATTTCTTAGCCGTGTGCGGTGCCCCCCTCCACAGATTTCCACCTCGGTCATATCGTCGTAGTGCTTAGGCGAAGCCCTGCGCCGGTAACTTCATCATCACCGTCACCACGGCGTCGTGCTGACGTAACTCTCCCTCGGCCTCAGCTGGATCTAGAGTTTGAGGGACATCACCGAGCTGATCGTGTGTAGATCGCGGAGGTGCCGTGCGTTCGGCACTTGATCGGTTGGATCACGAAGACGTTCGACTACATCAACCGCGTTACTTAACGCTTCCGCTTTCGGTCTACGAGGGTACGTGGACACACTCTCCCCGCTCGGTTCTATGCTTCTCCTAGATAGATCTTGCATGATCGTAGGATTTTTTTTGAATTACTACGTTCCCCAACAGTGGTATCAGAGCCAGGTCTATGCGTAGATGTTATATGCATGAGTAGAACACAAAGAGTTGTGGGCGATAATAGTCATACTGCTTACCATCATGTCATACTTTGATTCAGCGGTATTGTTGGATGAAGCGGCCCAGACCAACATTACATGACCGCGTTCATGAGACTGGTTCTACCGCCGTGCTTCGCCCATAGGTGGCTAGTGGGTGTCTGTTTCTCCAGCTTTAGTTGAATCGACTGTGGCTACGCCCGGTCCTTGTTGAAGGTTAAAACAGCACACTTGATGAAAAATCGTTGTGGTTTTTGATGCGTAGGTAAGAACGGTTCTTGCTAAGCTCGTAGGAGCCATGTAAAACTTGCAACAACAAAGTAGAGGACGTCTAACTTGTTTTTGCAGGGCATGTTGTGATGTGATATGGTCAAGACATGATGCTATATTTTATTGTATGAGATGATCATGTTTTGTAACAGAGTTATCGGCAACTGGCAGGAGCCATATGGTTGTCGCTTTATTGTATGCAATGCAATCGCCATGCAATTGTTTTTACTTTATCACTAAGCGGTAGCGATAGTCGTAGAAGCAATAGTTGGCAAGACGACAACGATACTACGATGGAGATCAAGGTGTCGCACCGGTGACGATGGTGATCATAACGGTGCTTTGGAGATGGAGATCAAAGGCAGAAGATGATGATGGCCATATCATATCACTTATATTGATTGCATGTGATGTTTATCCTTTATACATCTTATTTTGCTTAGTTCGGCAGTAGCATTATAAGATGATCTCTCACTAAATTTCAAGGTATAAGTGTTCTCCCTGAGTATGCACCGTTGCTACAGTTCATCGTGCCGAGACACCACGTGATGATCGGGTGTGATTAGCTCTACGTTCACATACAACGGGTGCAAGCCAGTTTTGCACAGGTAGAATACTCGGGTTAAACTTGACGAGCCTAGAATATGTAGATATGGCCTCGGAACACTAAGACTGAAAGGTCAAGCATGAACCATATAGTAGATATGATCAACATAGTGATGTTCACCATTGAAAGCTACTCCATCTCACGTGATGATCCGACATGGTTTAGTTGATATGGATCACGTGATCACTTAGATGATTAGAGGGATGTCTATCTAAGTGAGAGTTCTTAAGTAATATGATTAATTGAACTTTAATTTATCATGAACTTAGTACCTGATAGTATTTTGCATGTCTATGTTGTTGTAGATCAATGGCCCGTGCTACTGTTCCTTTGAATTTTAATGCGTTCCTAGAGAAAGCTAAGTTGAAAGATGATGGTAGCAACTACATGGACTGGGTCCATAACTTGAGGATTATCCTCATTGCTGCACAGAAGAATTACGTCCTGGAAACACCGCTAGGTGCAAGACCCGCTGCAGGAGCAACATCGAACATTGTGAACGTCTGGCAGAGCAAGAACCGGGACTTCAACGACGTTTTGAACGTCATGGAGCATATGAGATGTTCCAGGAGTTGAAGTTAATATTTCAAGCAAATGCCCGGGTTGAGAGATATGAAGTCTCCAATAAGTTCTATAGCTGCAAAATGCAGGAGAATAGTTCTGTCACTGAACATATACTCAGAATGTTTGGGTACCACAACCACTTGACTCAACTGGGAGTTAATCTGCCTGATGATAGTGTCAATGACAGAGTTCTTCAATCACTGTCACCAAGCTACAAAAGCTTCATGATGAACTATAATATGCAAGGGATGAATTATACTATTCCTGAGCTCTTTGCGATGCTAAAGGCTATGGAGGTAGAAATCAAGAAGGAGCATCAAGTGTTGATGGTCAACAAGACCACTAGTTTCAAGAAAAAGGGTAAAGGGAAGAAGGGGACTTCAAGAAGAACGGCAAGCAAGTTGCTACTCAAGTGAAGAAGCCCAAGTCTGGACCTAAGCCTGAGACTGAGTGCTTCTACTTCAAAGGGACTGGTCACTGGAAGTGGAACTGCCCCAAGTATTTGGCGGATAAGAAGGATGGCAAAGTGAAAGGTATATTTGATATACATGTTATTGATGTGTACCTTACTAATGCTTGCAGTAGTACCTGGGTATTTGATACTGGTTCTATTACTCATATTTGCAACTCGAAACAGGGACTACGGATTAAGCGAAGATTGGCTAAGGACGAGGTGACGATGCGCGTGGGAAATGGTTCCAAAGTCGATGTGATCGCCGTCGGCATGCTACCTCTACATCTACCTTCGGGATTAGTTTTAGACCTGAATAATTGTTATTTGGTGCCAGCATTAAGCATGAACATTATATCTGGATCTTGTTTGATGCGAGACAGTTATTCATTTAAATCACAAAATAATGGTTGTTCTATTTATATTAGTAATATCTTTTATGGTCATGCACCCTTGTTGAGTGGTCTATTTTTGTTGAATCTCGATAGTAGTGATACACATATTCATAGTGTTGAAGCCAAAAGATATAAGTTTAATAATGATAGTGCAACTTATCTGTGGCACTACCGTTTGGGTCATATTGGTGTAAAGCGCATGAAGAAACTCCATGCAGATGGGCTTTTGGAATCACTTGATGCTTGCGAACCATGCCTCATGGGCAAGATGACTAAAACTCCGTTCTCCGGAACAATGGAACGAGCAACAAACTTGTTGGTAATAACACATACTGATGTATGCGGTCTGATGAGTGTTGAGGCTCCTGGCGGGTATCATTATTTTCTCACCTTCACAGATGATTTAAGTAGATATGGGTATATCTACTTAATGAAACATAAGTCTGAAACATTTGAAAAGTTCAAAGAATTTCAGAGTGAAGTAGAAAATCATCGTAACAAGAAAATCAAGTTTCTACGATCTGATCGTGGAGGAGAATATTTGAGTTACGAGTTTGGTCTTCATTTGAAACAATGCCGAATAGTTTCGCAACTCACGCCACCCGGAACACCACAGCGTAATGGTGTGTCCGAACGTCGTAACCGCACTTTATTAGATATGGTGCGATCTATGATGTCTCTTACTGATTTACCGCTATCGTTTTGGGGTTATGCTTTAGAGACGGCTGCATTCACGTTAAATAGGGCACCATCTAAATCCGTTGAGACGACACCATATGAACTGTGGTTTGGCAAGAAACCCAAGTTGTCATTTCTTAAAGTTTGGGGCTGCGATGCTTATGTGAAAAAGCTTCAACCTAATAAGCTCGAACCCAAATCGGAGAAATGTGTCTTCATAGGATACCCAAAGGAGACTGTTGGGTACACCTTCTATCACAGATCCGAAGGCAAGATATTCGTTGCTAAGAATGGATCCTTTCTAGAGAAGGAGTTTCTCTCGAAAGAAGTGAGTGGGAGGAAAGTAGAACTTGATGAGGTAACTGTACCTGCTCCCTTATTGGAAAGTAGTTCATCACAGAAATCAGTCCCAGTGATTCCTACACCAATTAGTGAGGAAGCTAATGATAATGATCATGAAACTTCAGATCAAGTTACTATTGAACCTCGTAGGTCAACCAGAGTAAGATCCGCAACAGAGTGGTATGGTAATCCTGTTCTGAAGGTCATGTTACTTGACCATGACGAACCTATGAACTATGAGGAAGCGATGATGAGCCCAGATTCCGCAAAATGGCTTGAGGCCATGAAATCTGAGATGGGATCCATGTATGAGAACAAAGTGTGGACTTTGGTTGACTTGCCCGATGATCGGCAAGCCATCGAGAATAAATGGATCTTCAAGAAGAAGACTAACACTGACGGTAATGTTACTATCTACAAAGCTTGACTTGTTGCGAAAGGTTTTTGACAAGTTCAAGGAGTTGACTACGATGAGACCTTCTCACCCGTAGCTATGCTTAAGTCCGTCCGAATCATGTTAGCAATTGCTGCATTTTATGATTATGAAATTTGGCAAATGGATGTCAAAACTGCATTCCTGAATGGATTTCTGGAAGAAGAGTTGTATATGATGCAACTCGAAGGTTTTATCGATCCAAAGGATGCTAACAAAGTGTGCAAGCTCCAGCGATCCATTTATGGACTGGTGCAAGCCTCTCGAAGTTGGAATAAACGTTATGATAGTGTGATCAAAGCATATTGTTTTATACAAACTTTTGGAGAATCCTGTATTTACAAGAAAGTGAGTGGGAGCTCTGTAGCATTTCTGATATTATATGTGGATGACATATTGTTGATTGAAATGATATAGAATTTCTGGATAGCATAAAAGGATACTTGAATATGAGTTTTTCAATGAAAGACCTCGGTGAAGCTGCTTATATATTGGGCATCAAGATCTATAGAGATAGATTAAGACGCTTAATTGGACTTTCACAAAGCACATAGCTTGATAAAGTTTTGAAGAAGTTCAAAATGGATCAAGCAAAGAAAGGGTTCTTGCCTGTGTTACAAGGTGTGAAGTTGAGTCAATCTCAATGCCCGACCACTGCAGAAGATAGAGACAAAATGAAAGTCATTCCCTATGCTTCAGCCATAGGTTCTATCATGTATGCAATGCTGTGTACCATACCTGATGTGTGCCTTGCTATTAGTTTAGCAGGGAGGTACCAAAGTAATCCAGGAGTGGATCACTGGACAATGGTCAAGAACATCCTGAAATACCAGATGAGGACTAAGGATATGTTTCTCGTTTATGGAGGTGACAAAGAGCTCGTCGTAAATGGTTACGTCGATGCAAGCTTTGACACTGATCCGGATGACTCTAAGTCACAAACCGGATGCGTATTTATATTGAACGGTGGAGCTGTTAGTTGGTGCAGTTCTAAGCAAAGCGTCGTGGCGGGATCTACGTGTGAAGCGGAGTACATAGCTGCTTCGGAATCAGCCAATGAAGCAGTCTGGATGAAGGAGGTCATATCCGATCTAGGTGTCATACCTAGTGCATCGGGTCCAATGAAAATCTTTTGTGACAATACTGGTGCAATTGCCTTGGCAAATAATTCCAGATTTCACAAGAGAACCAAGGACATCAAGAGACGCTTCAATTCCATCCACAATCAAGTCAAGGAGGGAGACATAGAGATTTGCAAGATACATACGGATCTGAATGTTGCAGACCCGTTGACTAAGCCTCTCTCACGAGCAAAACATGATCAGCACCAAGACTCCATGGGTGTTAGAATCATTACTGTGTAATCTAGATTATTGACTCTAGTGCAAGTGGGAGGCTGAAGGAAATATGCCCTAGAGGCAATAATAAAGTTGTTATTTATATTTCCTTATATCATGATAAATGTTTATTATTCATGCTAGAATTGTATTAACCGGAAACTTAGTACATGTGTGTATACATAGACAAACAGAGTGTCACTAGTATGCCTCTACTTGACTAGCTCGTTAATCAAAGATGGTTAAGTTTCCTAGCCATCAACATGAGTTGTCATTTGATGAATGGGATCACATCATTAGAGAATGATGTGATTGACTTGACCCATCCGTTAGCTTAGCACTATGATCGTTTAGTTTATTGCTATTGCTTTCTTCATGACTTATACATGTTCCTATGACTATGAGATTATGCAGCTCCCGAATACCGGAGGAACACTTAGTGTGCTATCAAACGTCACAACGTAACTGGTTGATTGTAAAGATGCTCTACAGGTGTCTCCGATGGTGTTTGTTGAGTTGACATAGATCGAGATTAGGATTTGTCACTCCGATTGTCAGAGAGGTATCTCTGGGCCCTCTCGGTAATGCACATCACTATAAGCCTTGCAAGCAATGTGACTAATGAGTTAGTTGCGGGATGATGCATTACGGAATGAGTAAAGAGACTTGCCGGTAACGAGATTGAACTAGGTATAGTGACACCGACGATCGAATCTCGGGCAAGTAACATACCGATGACAAAGGAACAACGTATGTTGTTATGCGGTTTGACCGATAAAGATCTTTGTAGAATATGTGGGAGCCAATATGAGCATCCAGGTTCTGCTATTGGTTATTGACCAGAGATGAGTCTCAGTCATGTCTATATAGTTCTCAAACCCGTAGGGTCCGCACGCTTACCGTTTGATGACGACCAGTATTATGAGTTTATGTGTTTTGATGTACCAAAGGTTGTTCGGAGTCCCGGATGTGATCACGGACATGACGAGGAGTCTCGAAATGGTCAAGACATAAAGATTGATATATTGGAAGGTTATGTTTGGACACCGGAAAGGTTTCAGATAGGTTCGGGCATTTTCCGGAGTACCGGGGGGTTACCGGAACCCCCCGGGGGGTTAATGGGCCTTCATGGGCTTTAGTGGAAAAGAGGAGGAGGCGGCCAGGTGGAGGCGCGCGCCCCCAAGCCCAATCCGAATTGGGGGTGGGGCCGGTGTTGGGGAACGTAGTAATTTCAAAAAAATTCCTACGCACACGCAACGTCATGGTGATGCATAGCAACGAGAGGGGAGACTGTCGTCCACGTACCCTCGTAGACCGAAAGGGGAAGCGTTATGACACGCAACGTCTTCACGATCCGACCGATTCAAGTACCGAACGTACGGCACCTCCGGGTTCAGCACACATTTAGCTCGATGACGTCCCACGAACTCCGATCCTGCAGAGCTTCACGGGAGAGTTCCGTCAGCACGACGGCGTGATGACGGTGATGATGTTGTTACCGACGCAGGGCTTCGCCTAAGCACCGCTACTATATGACCGAGGTGGATTATGGTGGAGGGGGGCACCGCACACGGCTTGGAACAATCAACTTGTGTGTCCTAGGGTGCCCCTGCCCCCGTATATAAAGGAGCAAGGGGGAGGGCCGGCCGGCCCTTGCCGGTGTCCGAATATAGCCGTCCAATATATCAATCTTTATTTCTCGACCATTTCGAGACTCCTCGTCATGTCCGTGATCACATCCAGGACTCCGAACTACCTTCGGTACGTCAAAACACATAAACTCATAATACCGATCGTCACCGAATGTTAAGCGTGCAGACCCTACGGGTTCGAGAACTATGCAGACATGACCGAGACACGTCTCCGGTCAATAACCAATAGCGGAACATGGATGCTCATATTGGCTCCTACATATTCTACGAAGATCTTTATCGGTCAAACCGCATAACAACATACGTTGTTCCCTTTGTCATCGGTATGTTACTTGCCCGAGATTCGATCGTCGGTATCTCAATACCTACCTCAATCTCGTTACCGGCAAGTCTCTTTACTCGTTCCGTATTGCATCATCCCGCAACTAGCTCATTAGTGGCATTGATTGCAAGGCTTATAGTGATGTGCATTACCGAGAGGGCCCAGAGATACCTCTCCGACAATCGGAGTGACAAATCCTAATCTCGATCTATGCCAACTCAACAAGTACCATCGGAGACACCTGTAGAGCACCTTTATAATCACCCAGTTACGTTGTGACGTTTGGTAGCACACAAAGTGTTCCTCCGGTAATCGGGAGTTGCATAATCTCATAGTCATATGAACATGTATAAGTCATGAAGAAAGCAATAGCAGTAAACTAAAACGATCGAGTGCTAAGCTAACGGAATGGGTCAAGTCAATCACATCATTCTCCTAATGATGTGATCCCGTTTATCAAATGAAAACTCATGTCTATGGCTAGGAAACATAACCATCTTTGATCAACGAGCTAGTCAAGTAGAGGCATACTAGTGACACTCTGTTTGTCTATGTATTCACACATGTATTATGTTTCCAGTTAATACAATTCTAGCATGAATAATAAACATTTATCAGAAATAAGGAAATAAATAATAACTTTATTATTGCCTCTAGGGCATATTTCCTTCAGTCTCCCACTTGCACTAGAGTCAATAATCTAGATTACATAGTAATGATTCTAACACCCATGGAGCCTTGGTGCTGATCATGTTTTGCTCGTGAGAGAAACTTAGTCAACGGGTCTGCAACATTCAGATCCGCATGTATCTTGCAAATCTCTATGTCTCCCACCTGGACTTGATCGCGGATGGAATTGAAGCGTCTCTTGATGTGCTTGGTTCTCTTGTGAAATCTAGATTCCTTTGCCAAGGCAATTGCACCAGTATTGTCACAAAAGATTTTCATTGGACCCGATGCACTAGGTATGACACCTAGATCGGATATGAACTCCTTCATCCACACTCCTTCATTTGCTGCTTCCGAAGCAGCTATGTACTCCGCTTCATACGTAGATCCCGCCACGACGCTTTGCTTAGAACTGCACCAACTGACAGCTCCACCGTTCAATAAAAACACGTATCCAGTTTGCGATTTAGAATCATCCGGATCAGTGTCAAAGCTTGCATCGACATAACCATTTACGACGGGCTCTTTGTTACCTCCATAAATGAGAAACATATCCTTAGTACTTTTTAGGTATTTCAGGATGTTCTTGACCGCTGTCCAGTGATCCACTCCTCGATTACTTTGGTACCTCCCTGCTAAACTGATAGCAAAGCACACATCAGGTCTGGTACACAACATTGCATACATGATAGAGCCTATGGCTGAAGCATAGGGAACATCTTTCATCTTCTCTCTATCTTCTGTAGTGGTCGGGCATTGAGTCTGACTCAACTTCACACCTTGTAATACAGGCAAGAACCCTTTCTTTGTTTGATCCATTTTGAACTTCTTCAAAACTTTATTAAGGTATGTGCTTTGTGAAAGTCCAATTAAGCGTCTCGATCTATCTCTATAGATCTTGATGCCCAATATATAAGCAGCTTCACCGAGGTCTTTGATCGAAAAATTCTTATTCAAGTATCCTTTTATGATATCCAAAAATTCTATATCATTTCCAATCAACAATATGTCATCCACATATAATATTAGAAATGCTACAGAGCTCCCACTTACTTTCTTGTAAATACAGGCTTCTCCAAAAGTCTGTATAGAACCATATGCTTTGATCACACTATCAAAACGTTTATTCCAACTCTGAGATGCTTGCACCAGTCCATAATGGATCGCTGGAGCTTAGACACTTTGTTAGCATCCTTTGGATTGATAAAACCTCCAGGTTGCATCATATACAACTCTTCTTCCAGAAATCCATTCAGGAATGCAGTCTTTACATCCATTTGCCAAATTTCATAATCATAAAATGCGGCAATTGCTAACATGATTCGGACGGACTTAAGCATCGCTACGGGTGAGAAAGTCCCATCGTAGTCAACTCCTTGAACTTGCCGAAAACCTTTAGCAACAAGTCGAGCTTTGTAGAAAGTAACATTACCGTCAGCGTCAGTCTTCTTCTTGAAGATCCATTTATTCTCGATGGCTTGCCGATCATCGGGCAAGTCAACCGAAGTCCACACTTTGTTCTCATACATGGATCCCATCTCAGATTTCATGGCCTCAAGCCATTTTGCGGAATCTGGGCTCATCATCGCTTCCTCATAGTTCGTAGGTTCGTCATGGTCAAGTAACATGACCTCCAGAACAGGATTACCGTACCACTCTGGTGCGGATCTTACTCTGGTTGACCTACGAGGTTCGGTAGTAACTTGATCTGAAGTTACATGATTGATAACCCACAAGTATAGGGGATCAATTGTAGCCTCTTTCGATAAGTAAGAGTGTCGAACCCAACGAGGAGCTAAAGGTAGAACAGATATTCCCTCAAGTTCTATCGACCACCGATACAACTCTACGCACACTTGACATTCGCTTTACCGAAAACAAGTATGAAACTAGAAGTACTTTGTAGGTGTTTTTGGATAGGTTTGCAAGATAATAAAAAGCGCGTAAATAAAAAGTAGGGGCTGTTTAGATAAAGACACAACTAAATTAGTTTCAGTAGAGAGATTTTTGTTACGAGAAAGTTATTTGTCACTAGGCAATCGATAACTAGACCGGTAATAACTATTGCAATTTTATTTGAGGGAGAGGCATAAGCTAACATACTTTCTCTACTTGGATCATATGTACTTATGATTGGAACTCTAGAAAGCATCCGCAACTACTAAAGATCATTAAGGTAAAACCCAACCATAGCATTAAAGTATCAAATCCTCTTTATTCCTATACGCAAACAACCTACTTACTCGGGTATATGCTTCTGTCACTCACGCCACCCACCATAAGCAAATCATGAACATATTGCAAACCCTACAGCGGGAATCCCTCACGCTTGCGCGACACGGAGAGCACCATAGGACAGCACCAATAATAAAACATGCAACTCAAACCAATCACGATCATTAATTAACCCATAGGACAAAACGGATCTACTCAAACATCATAGGATAGCCATACATCATTGGGAAATAATATATAGCGTTGACACCATGTTTAAGTATAGATTACAGAGGGTAAAAGAGGGGTTACACCACTGCATAGAGGGGGGAAGAGTTGGTGATGATGGCGGTGAAGTTGTTGGTGAAGATTGCGGTGATGATGATGGCCCCCGGTGGCACTTCGGCGCCACCAGAAGCAAGGGGGAGAGAGCCCCCCTCCTTCTTCTCCTTCTTTGGCCTTCTCCCTAGGTTGGAGAAGGGTTCTCCCTCTGGTCCTTTGTCTCCATGGCGTGGGAGGGGCGAGAGCCCCTCCGAGATTGGATCTGTCTCTCTGTCTCTCTCTGTTTCTGCGCTCTCGTATTCTGCCCTTTCACTGTTTCTTATATATCTGGAGATCCGTAACTCCGATTGGATTGAAACCTTCGCAAAGATTTTTTTCTCGGAAATTAGCTTTCTTGCGGGCAAAGAAGAGCAGCAACCGCCTTACGGGGTGCCCACGAAGGTCAGGGGCGCGCCCAGGGGGGCCAGGCGCGCCCCCTGCCTCGTGGCCCCCTCGGGCACCGTCTCGCGTTGATTCTTCTTCCCATGTTTCACAAATATTCTAAAAATATTCTCTGTTCGTTTTTATCCCGTTTGAACTCCGTTTGATATGGGCTTTCTGCGAAACATAAAACATGCAACAAACAGGAACTGGCACTGGGCACTGCATCAATATGTTAGTCCCAAAAAATAATATAAAAAGTTGCCAAAAGTATATGAAAATTGTATAATATTGGCATGGAACAATAAAAAATTATAGATACGAAGGAGACGTATCAGCATCCCCAAGCTTAATTCCTGCTCGTCCTCGAGTAGGTAAATGATAAAAAAATGATAATTTTTGATGTGGAATGCTACCTAGCATAATCTTGATCACATAATCTAATCATGGCATGAATATTAAGACACGAGTGATTCAAAGCAATAGTCTATCATTTGACATTAAGATAATAATACTTCGAGCATACTAATAAAGCAATCATGTCTTTTCAAAATAACATGGCCAAAGAAAGTTATCCCTACAAAGTCATATAGTCTGGCTATGCTCCATCTTCACCACACAAAATATTCAAATCATGCACAACCCCGATGACAAGCCAAGCAATTGGTTCATACTTTTTAACGTGCTTCAGCCTTTTCAACCCTCACGCAATACATGAGCGTGAGCCATGGACATAGCACTATGGGTGGAATAGAATATGATGATGGAGGTTGTGTGGAGAAGACAAAAAAGGAGGAAGTCTCACATCGACGCGGCTAATCAACGGGCTATGGAGATGCCCACCAATTGATGTCAATGTGAGGAGTAGGGATTGCCATGCAACGGATGCACTAAGAGCTATAAGTGTATGAAAGCTCAAACTGGAAACTAAGTGGGTGTGCATCCAACTTTCTTGCTCATGAAGACCTCGGGCATTTGAGGAAGCCCATCATCGGAATATACAAGCCAAGTTCTATAATGAAAATTCCCACTAGTATATAAAAGTGATAACTCAAGAGACTCTCTATATGAAGAACATGGTGCTACTTTGAAGCACAAGTGTGGTAAAAGGATAGTAACATTGCCCCTTTTTTTCTTTTTTTGCGGGCTTCTTTGGGCCCCCCTTTTTTATTTAGGCTTCTTTGGCCTCTCTTTTTTTAGGGCAATGCTCTAATAATGATGATCATCACACTTTTATTTACTTACAATACAACTCGATACTAGAACAAAGATATGACTCTATATGAATGCCTCCGGCGGTGTACCGGGATGTGCAATGATCTAGCGTAGCAATGACATCAAAAAACGGACAAGCCATGAAAACATCATGCTAGCTATCTTACGATCATGCAAAGAAATATGACAATAAATGCTCAAGTCATGTATATGATGATGATGGAAGTTGCATGGCAATATATCTCGGAATGGCTATGGAAATGCCATGATAGGTAGGTATGGTGGCTGTTTTGAGGAAGATATAATGAGGCTTATGTGTGACAGAGCGTATCATATCACGGAGTTTGGATGCACCAGCGAAGTTTGCACCAACTCTCGAGGTGAGAAAGGGCAATGCACGGTACAGAAGAGGCTAGCAATGATGGAAGGGTGAGAGTGCGTATAATCCATGGACTCACATTAGTCATAAAGAACTCATATACTTATTGCAAAAGTTTATTAACCCTCGAAGCAAAGTACTACTACGCATGCCCCTAGGGGGATAGATTGGTAGGAAAAGACCATCACTCTTCCCCGACCGCCACTCATAAGGAAGACAATCAATAAATACCTCATGCTCCAACTTCGTTACATAACGGTTCATCATATGTGCATGCTACGGGAATCACAAATATCACCATCTTTATATCGCAAAACTATTGCAAGGAATCAAACATATCATATTCAGTGATCTACAAGTTTTATGTAGGATTTTATGACTAACCATGTGAATGACCAGTTCCTGTCAACTCTCTAAATAGATATAAGTGAAGCAAGAGAGTTTAATCCTTTCTACAAAAGAGATGCCCACGCTCTAGCAAATATAAGTGAAGCAAAAGAGCATTCTATAAATGGCGGTTTTCTATGTGAAGAGAAACATGCAATCCAAACTTCAAATGATATAAGTGAAGCACATGAAGCATTCTATAAAGCCATACTCAAAAGAAATAAGTGAAGTGCAATGAGCATTCTATAAATCAACCAAGGACTATCTCATACCAGCATGGTGCATAAAATAAAAGTGAAAACTAAATGCAAAAGACGCTCCAAGATTTGCACATATCGCATGAACCAAACGAATCCGAAAACATACCGATACTTATTGAAGAAAGATGGGATGCCTTACGGGGCATCCCCAAGCTTAGACGCTTGAGTCTTCTTGAATATTTACTTGGGGTGCCTTAGGCATCCCCAAGCTTGAGCTCTTGCCTCTCCTCCTTCTCCTCATATCGAGACCTCCTCGATCAAACACTTCATCCACACAAAACTCAACAGAAAACTCGGTAAGTTCCGTTAGTATAATAAAGCAAATCACTACTCTGATACTGTTGCAAACCAATTCATATTTTGTTTTTGCATTTTAGCTACTGTAATATAACTTTTCCATGGCTTAATCCACTGATATAAATCGATAGTTTAATCAAAACAAGCAAACTATGCATCAAAAACAGAATCTGTTTTAAACAAGACAGTCTGTAATAATCTGAACATTCTCCAAACTTATGTTACTCAAAAAATTACGCCAAAATTAGGAAAAATAAAAAATTTGTATAGAAAGACAGTGCAAAAAGTTCCAGAACCATTTGATGTTCCAGTAAAAAATGTAAAATCGCACACTACAGCCAAAGTTTCTGTCCTGCACCGCACAAACCAACAAGCATTGTAAACATCCTAAAGGCAAACCTTAGCACATTATTTTTATAATACAATGGAATTGTACAAGGGGATAATTATTTTTGTTGAAAAGTTTCTGTAATTAAGATTCACAAAGTTTCCGTGAGCATGAACAAAGTTCAAGGAGCTCCCCCACTTCAACAATGCTTGTCTCTTTCACTTTCACTTTCCTTTTTGAAAAGGTTTTAGGTTCCCCTCTTTATTTTTTTTGTTTTTAAACTATATAAAAGCACTCAACAGAAATAAATGACTCTCTAAAACTTCCGGGTTGTCTCCCTGGCAGCGCTTTCTTTAAAGCCATTAAGCTAGGCATATAGTGCTCAAGTAATAGATCCACCCGGATCCCAAGGTATATCAAAGCCAATTTTAATTAACAATGATTTGTGATTTAGTAGTGAGCACAAAGTAACCTATATCATGTAATGATGAAGTCTAACTCTCTTCCTATGCATCGGCATGTCATAAAATAACAATTCATGCACACATAGTAAAGGCCAATGCATAGTATAAACAGTTTCTTGCAATTTTATCGTGTTGGAAACATAGAGAGGTGGAGATATAGTTCCTCTCTCATAATAATTGCAAGTAGGAGCAGCAAGCACATGCATATTATATTCATCAAAATCATCATGTGCAACAGTAAAAGGCAACCCATCAATATAATCCTTAATAAGGGCAAACTTCTCTGATATAGTGTAGTCGGGAGAATTCAAAAAGATAATAGGACTATCATGCGTGGGTGCAATAGCAAAAATTTCATGTTTAACATAAGGAACTATAGCAAGTTCATATCCATAGGCATAATTCATATTGGCATCTTGGCCACAAGCATAGCAAACATCATCAAAAAGGGATATTTCAAAAGAATCAAAGGGATCATAGCGATTATCATAGCAATCATCCTTCGGTAAGCACGAAGGGAAATTAAACAATGTATGAGTCGAAGAGTTACTCTCATTAGAAGGTGGGCACGGGTGATCAATCTGCTCTTCCTCCTTTTGTTCTTCGCTCTCCTCCTCATCTTTTTCATCTAATGAGCTCAGAATGTTATTAATTTCTTCTTCCATAGGCTCCTGCAAAATATTAGTCTCTTCTTGGACAGCGGAGACTTTCTCAATAAATTCATCAATATCGGAATTGAATTCATAATTCTCATAGCAATATTTAAGGATAGCTAAATTTTCAGGTCTATAAACAACATCATAAAGATTTTCACACTCTTTGAACAAGGATTCAATTTCATAAGCACCCATAAAAGCAACAAATTCTTCTATTTGTTCCACATCATAGTAATCATATATACCATTAGCATAAGAAGCCAAGGTTTTATTATCATAATTTGCATAAAAAGGGAAGGTGTGGAGCCTTCATCCTAGAGCAACAAGTATAATCATAACTCAAGCATACTTGCCGAGCATACCACTTCAACATATAAATTTGATCCCATAATAGTTTCCCTTTTTGAGTCAAGCGATAATCCCTAAAGTATTCACATTGATCCAACGTGTCTCCCATTACAAGATTGAATGGGATTTTCTCAGGATTATCAAAGTAGTACATAATATCTATCACATAATGATCATCGAGGGTTTTGGGAGGTTCCCCATCTCCATGAGTAGCAAGTAAACCTATTTTTTTTGGTATTTCATGTTCCATATCCATAACTAAAGATAGAGAGCAACTAAGAACAGCAAATAAAAATTACTTAGTGATAAAGCAAACAAGCACACACGAGAATATTCACCCCACGCTATAACTCCCCGGCAACGGCGCCAGAAAAAGGTCTTGATAACCCACAAGTATAGGGTTCAATTGTAGCCTCTTTCGATAAGTAAGAGTGTCGAACCCAATGAGGAGCTAAAGGTAGAACAAATATTCCCTCAAGTTCTATCGACCACCGATACAACTCTACGCACACTTGACGTTCGCTTTACCGGAAACAAGTATGAAACTAGAAGTACTTTGTAGGTGTTTTTGGATAGGTTTGCAAGATAATAAAAAGTGTGTAAATAAAAAGTAGGGGCTATTTAGATAAAGACACAACTAAATTAGTTTCAGTAGAGAGCTTTTTGTTACGAGAAAGTTATTTGTCCCTAGGCAATCGATAACTAGACCGGTAATCACTATTGCAATTTTATTTGAGGGAGAGGCATAAGCTAACATACTTTCTCTACTTGGATCATATGCACTTATGATTGGAACTCTAGCAAGCATCCGCAACTACCAAAGATCATTAAGGTAAAACCCAACCATAGCATTAAAGTATCAAGTCCTCTTTATTCCCATACGCAGACAACCTACTTACTCGGGTATATGCTTCTGTCACTCACGCCACCCACCATAAGCAAATCATGAACATATTGCAAACCCTACAGCGGGAATCCCTCACGCTTGCGCGACACAGAGAGCACCATAGGACAACACCAATAATAAAACATGCAACTCAAACCAATCACGATCATCAAAAAACCCATAGGACAAAACGGATCTACTGAAACATCATAGGATAGCCATACATCATTGGGAAATAATATATAGCGTTGAACACCATGTTTAAGTAGAGATTACGGCGGGTAAAAGAGGGGTTACACCGCTGCATAGAGGGGGGAAGAGTTGGTGATGATGGCGGTGAAGTTGTTGGTGAAGATTGCTGTGATGATGATGGCCCCCGGTGGCACTTCGGCGCCACCGGAAGCGAGGGGGAGAGAGCCCCCCTCCTTCTTCTTCTTCTTCTTCCTTGGCCTTCTCCCTAGGTGGGAGAAGGGTTCTCCCTCTGGTCCTTGGTCTCCATGGCGTGGGAGGGGCGAGAGCCCCTCCGAGATTGGATCTGTCTCTCTCTCTGGTTCTGTGCTCTCGTATTCTGCCCTTTCACCGTTTCTTATATATCTGGAGATCCGTAACTCCGATTGGATTGAAACCTTCACCAAGATTTTTTTCTCCGGAAATTAGCTTTCTTGCGGCCAAAGAAGAGCAGCAAGCTCCTTACGGGGTGCCCACGAGGGTCAGGGGCGCGCCCCCTACCTCGTGGCCCCTTCGGGCACCATCTCGCATTGATTCATCTTCCCATATTTCACAAATATTTCAAAAATATTCTTTGTCCGTTTTTACCCCGTTTGGACTCCGTTTGATATGGGTTTTCTGCGAAACATAAAACATGCAACAAACAGGAACTGGCACTGGGCATTGGATCAATATGTTAGTCCCAAAAAATAATATAAAAAGTTGCCAAAAGTATATGAAAGTTGTATAATATTGGCATGGAACAATAAAAAATTATAGATACGACAATGACGTATCAATGATCATCATCATTAGCTTCCTCACTAATTGGTGTAGGAGTCACAGGAACAGATTTCTGTGATGAACTACTTTCCAATAAGGGAGTAGGTACAGTTACCTCATCAAGTTCTACTTTCCTCCCACTCACTTCTTTCGAGAGAAACTCCTTCTCTAGAAAGGATCCATTCTTAGCAACGAATGTCTTGCCTTTGGATCTGTGATAGAAGGTGTACCCAACAGTCTCCTTTGGGTATCCTATGAAGACACATTTCTCCGATTTGGGTTCAATCTTATCAGGTTGAAGCTTTTTCACATAAGCATCGCAGCCCCAAACTTTAAGAAACGACAACTTTGGTTTCTTGCCAAACCACAGTTCATAAGGCGTCGTTTCAACGGATTTAGATGGTGCCCTATTTAACGTGAATGCAACCGTCTCTAAAGCATAACCCCAAAACGATAGCGGTAAATTAGTAAGAGACATCATAGATCGCACCATATCTAGTAAAGTACGATTACGAGGTTCGGACACACCATTACGCTGTGGTGTTCTGGGTGGCGTGAGTTGCGAAACTATTCCGCATTGTTTCAAATGAAGACCAAACTCGTAACTCAAATATTCTCCTCCACGATCAGATCGTAGAAATTTTATTTTCTTGTTACGATGATTTTCCACTTCACTCTGAAATTCTTTGAACTTTTCAAATGTTTCAGACTTATGTTTCATTAAGTAGATATAACCATATCTTCTCAAATCATCTGTGAAGGTGAGAAAATAATGATATCCGCCGCGAGCCTCAATATTCATCGGACCACATACATCAGTATGTATGATTTCCCACAAATCTGTTGCTCGCTCCATTGTTCCGGAGAACGGCGTTTTAGTCATCTTGCCCATGAGGCATGGTTCGCAAGTACCAAGTTATTCATAATCAAGTGATTTCAAAAGTCCATCAGAATGGAGTTTCTTCATGCGCTTTACACCAATATGACCCAAACGGCAGTGCCACAAATAAGTTGCACTATCATTATCAACTCTGCATTTTTTGGCTTCAACATTATGAATATGTGTATCACTACTATCGAGATTCATCAAAAATAGACCACTCTTTAAGGGTGCATGACCGTAAAAGATATTACTCATATAAATAGAACAACCATTATTCTCAGATTTAAATGAGTAATCGTCTCGCATCAAACAAGATCCAGATATAATGTTCATGCTCAACGCTGGCTCCAAATAACAATTATTCAGGTCTAAGATTAATCCCGAAGGTAGATGTAGAGGTAGCGTGCCGACGGCGATCACATTGACTTTGGAACCATTTCCCATGCGCATCGTCACCTCGTCCTTAGCCAATCTTCGCTTAATCCATAGTCCCTGTTTCAAGTTGCAAATATTAGCAACAGAACCAGTATCAAATACCTAGGTGCTACTGCGAGCTTTAGTAAGGTACACATCAATAACATGTATACCACATATACCTTTGCTCATCTTGCCATCCTTCTTATCCGCCAAATACTTGGGGCAGTTCCGCTTCCAGTGGCCAGTCCCTTTGCAGTAGAAGCACTCAGTCTCAGACTTAGGTCCAGAATTGGGTTTCTTCTCCTGAGCAGCAACTTGTTTGCCGTTCTTCTTGAAGTTCCCCTTCATCTTCCCTTTACCCTTTTTTTTGAAACTGGTGGTCTTGTTAACCATCAACACTTGATGCTCCTTTTTGATTTCTACCTCCGCAGCCTTTAGTATTGCGAAGAGCTCGGGAATTGTCTTATCCATCCCTTGCATGTTATAGTTCATCACGAAGCTTTTGTAGCTTGGTGGCAGTGATTGAAGAATTCTGTCAATGACACTATCATCCGGAAGATTAACTCCCAGTAGAATCAAGTGATTATTATACCCAAACATTTTGAGAATATGCTCACTGACAGAACTATTCTCCTCCACCTTGTAGCTGTAGAACTTATTGGAGACTTCATATCTCTCAATCCGGGCATTTGCTTGAAATATTAACTTCAACTCCTGGAACATCTCATATGCTCCATGACGTTCAAAACGTCGTTGAAGTCCCGGTTCTAAGCCGTAAAGCATGGTACACTCAACTATCGAGTAGTCATCAGCTTTGCTCTGCCAGATGTTCATACCATCTGGCGTTGCTCCTGCAGCGGGTTTGGAACCCAGCGGTGCTTCCAGGACGTAATTCTTCTGTGCAGCAATGAGGACAATCCTCAAGTTACGGACCCAGACCGTGTAATTGCTACCATCATCTTTCAACTTTGCTTTCTCAAGGAACGCATTAAAATTCAACGGAACAATAGCACGAGCCATCTATCTACAACAATATAGACATGCAAAATACTATCAGGTACTAAGTTCATGATAAATTGAAGTTCAATTAATCAAATTACTTAAGAACTCCCACTTAGATAGACATCCCTCTAATCATCTAAGTGATCATGTGATCCATATCAACTAAACCATGTCCGATCATCACGTGAGATGGAGTAGTTTTCAATGGTGAACATCACTATGTTGATCATATCTACTATATGATTAACGCTCGACCTTTCGGTCTCAGTGTTCCGAGACCATATCTGCATATGCTAGGCTCGTCAAGTTTAACCCGAGTATTTCTGCGTGTGCAAAACTGGCTTGCACCCGTTGTATATGAACGTAGAGCTTATCACACTCGATCATCACGTGGTGTCTCGGCACGACGAACTTTGGCAACAGTGCATACTCAGGGAGAACACTTGTACCTTGAAATTTAGAGAGAGATCATCTTATAATGCTACCGTCAATCAAAGCAGAATAAGATGCATAAAAGATAAACATCACATGCAATCAATATAAGTGATATGATATGGCCATCATCATCTTGTGCCTTTGATCTCCATCTCCAAAGCACCGTCATGATCACCATCGTCACCGGCGCGACACCTTGATCTCTATCGTAGCATCATTGTCGTCTCGCCAACTATTGCTTCTACGACTATCGCTACTGCTTAGTGATAAAGTAAAGCAATTACATGGCGATTGCATTTCATACAATAAAGCGACAACCATATGGCTCCCGCCAGTTGCCGATAACTCGGTTACAAAACATGATCATCTCATACAATAAAATTTAGCATCATGTCTTGACTATATCACATCACAACATGCCCTGCAAAAACAAGTTAGACGTCCTCTACTTTGTTGTTGCAAGTTTTACGTGGCTGGTACGGTCTGAGCGAGAACTGTTCTTACCTACGCATCAAAACCACAACGATATTTCGTCAAGTTAGTGCTATTTTAACCTTCACAAGGACCGGGCGTAGCCACACTCGATTCAACTAAAGTTGGAGAAACTGACACCCACCAGCCACCTGTGTGCGAAGCACGTCGGTAGAACTAGTCTCGCGTAAGCGTACGCGTAATGTCGGTCCGGGCCGCTCCATCCAACAATACTGCCGAATCAAAGTACGACATGCTGGTAAGCAACATGACTTGTATCGCCCACAGCTCACTTGTGTTCTACTCGTGCATATAACATCTACGCATAAACCTGGCTCTAATACCACTGTTTGGGAACATCGTAATTTCAAAAAAATTCACGCACACGCAAGATCATGGTAATGCATAGCAACAAGAGGGGACAGTGTCGTCCACGTACCCTCATAGACCGAAAGCGGAAGCGTTATGACAACGCGGTTGATGTAGTCGTACGTCTTCATGATCCGACCGATTCAAGTACCGAACGTACGACACCTACGAGTTCAGCAGACGTTCAGCTCGATGACGTCCCACGAACTCCGATCCAGCAGAGCTTCACGGGAGAGTTCCCTCAGCACGACGGCGTGATGATGTTGTTACCAACGCAGGGCTTCGCCTAAGCACCGCTACGATATGACCGAGGTGGATTATGGTGGAGGCGGGCACCGCACACGGCTTGGAACAATCAACTTGTGTATCCTCGGGTGCCCCATGCCCTCGTATATAAAGGAGCAAGGGGGAGGGCCGGCCGGCCCTTGCAGGGTGCGCCAGGAGGAGTCCTCCTCCTAGTGGGAGTAGGACTCCCCTTTCCTAGTCCCACTAGGAGGGGGAAGGAAGGAGTGGGAGAGAGGAAAGGCAAGGGGGGCGCCGCCCCCCTTCCTTGTCCTATTTGGACTCAAGGGGAGGGGGCGCGTGGCCTGCCCTGGCCGGCCCCTCTCTCTCTCCACTAGGGCCCAACAAGGCCCATTTGTCCCCGGGGGGGGGGGGGGGTGGTTCCGGTAACCCTTCGGCACTCCGGTTTTCTCCGAGATCGCCCGGAACACTTCCGGTGTCCGAATATAGCCGTCCAATATATCAATCTTTATGTCTCGACCATTTTGAGACTGCTTGTCATGTCCGTGATCACATCCGGGACTCCGAACTACCTTCGTTACATCAAAACACATAAACTCGTAATACCGATCGTTAAGCGTGCGGACCCTACGGGTTCGAGAACTATGTAGACATGACCGAGACACGTCCCCGGTCAATAACCAATAGCGGAACCTGGATGCTCATATTGGCTCCTACATATTCTATGAAGATCTTTATCGGTCAAACCGCATAACAACATACGTTGTTCCCTTTGTCATCGGTATGTTACTTGCCCGAGATTCGATCGTCGGTATCTCAATACCTAGCTCAATCTCGTTACCGGCAAGGCTCTTTACTCGTTCCGTAATGCATCATCCCGCAACTAACTCATTAGTGTAATTGCTTGCAAGGCTTAGAGTGATGTGCATTACCGAGAGGTCCCAGAGATACCTCTCCGACAATCGGAGTGACAAATCCTAATCTCGATCTATGCCAACTCAACAAGTACCATCAGAGACACCTGTAGAGCACCTTTATAATCACCCAGTTACGTTGTGACATTTGGTAGCACACAAAGTGTTCCTCCGATAATCGGGAGTTGCATAATCTCATAGTCATAGGAACATGTATAAGTCATGAAGAAAGCAATAGCAGTAAACTAAAATGATCAAGTGCTAAGCTAACGGAATGGGTCAAGTCAATCACATCATTCTCCTAATGATGTGATCCCGTTTATCAAATCATAACTCATGTCTATGGCTAGGAAACATAACCATCTTTAATCAACGAGCTAGTCAAGTAGAGGCATACTAGTGACACTCTGTTTGTCTATGTATTCACACATGTATTATGTTTCCGGTTAATACAATTCTAGCATGAATAATAAACATTTATCATGAAATAAGGAAATAAATAATAACTTTATTATTGCCTCTAGGGCATATTTTCTTCAGCCGACCCCCCTTTCCTTCTCCCCCTCTTCCTCTTTCCTTCCCCTCCTAGTTGGACTAGGAAAGGGGGGAACCTACTCCTTATAGGAGTAGGATTCCCCCCTTGGGGCGCGCCCCATGGGGCCGGCCGACCCCCTCCTCCACTCCTTTATCTACGGGGGAGGGGGGCACCGCATAGACACACAAATTGATTTCTTAGCCGTGTGCGGTGTCCCCCTCCACAGATTTCTACCTCGGTCATATCGTCGTACTGCTTAGGCGAAGCCCTGCGCCGCTAACTTCATCATCACCGTCACCATGCCGTCGTGCTGATGGGACTCTCCCTCGGCCTCAGCTGGATCTAGAGTTCGAGGGACGTCACCGAGCTGAACGTGTGCAGATCGCGGAGGTGCCGTGCGTTCGGTACTTGATCGGTTGGATCGCGAAGACGTTCGACTACATAAACCGCGTTACTTAACGCTTCCGCTTTCGGTCTACGAGGGTAGGTAGACACACTCTCCCCGCTCGTTGCTATGCTTCTCCTAGATAGATCTTTCGTGATCGTAGGATTTTTTTGAATTACTACGTTCCCCAACAAAAGGAATTGGCGCCTTCAACGCTAAATATGAATTGGCCTCACTGAAAGAACATGCGGTGCCCCCATGTTTGGTTTTGGTAATTGATGACAATCTCTATGGACTAATGATTGCCTTGAGTTATATTTGAAGGATTTATCCATAGGTTTTTCTTGAAGTCCATTTGTTGGTTTCAAGGAGTTTATGAGTTGACCATGGTGCTATTAAGGAATTATCCAAAGATTGGTCATGTGAGTGTTGAGCTTATTGCAAGCATGTCTTGAAGAAGAAGATTGTGTGAGCATTCATGTTTACCTTCAAGACATCATCTTAATGGAGAAAGTTGGAAAGATTCAAGGTTGATCAAGACTACGTACAAAGAGTGATCCAAGTTGATCAACACACAAAGCGTAGAAGATGTACCGAGAGGGATCAAGCGATCCCATGGTATGATAAGCATTGTCAATTACGCTTTGTGTACTAACCCATGGTCTTCGTGAGAGTTCCTTGTGCGGTTAGGTTGTGGTGTGCAAATTCAAGTGGAGCATCATGAAGATATCATGCTTGAAGCTTGCCGTCCATTGTGGCGACAATGGACTTGTGAAGATGTGCCAAAGGGTGGCTCACCCATAGTGGATTATGGGGGAGCAATCAACTAGTCTTCACCGAGCCAACGCAATCAAGAAAGGTGGTCCAACTTGAGGGAGTCAAGATCGTCATCATCTAGCTCAAGTGGACTATGTGCAAGGCAAAGGTTTGCCCTTGATAGGTTTTCTATTTTACCGGTCTCATGGTGGTAGTTGGGAGACCGAGTTATAGGATCGATTGTCATACCATCAAGGGGGGCTATCGATGAGTAGCTTGATCGTATCGTTCATTGATAGCTCAAACCATTGCATCCTTGCATCATCTATATTGGTTCTTGTTTGGTTCTTCTCCTTGTGAGATTTGGAGCTTATGGTCATCTTGATGACAAGCTCGAGTTCATCGAAAACGGAGTTCACATGCATCTTCTATGATGTTTTCGATGTTGGAGGTTATGCCAGTTCTTCTCTATTGGAAGTTTCACTCCTCTGTCGTTGTTGGATAGTATTTGTCATCTTCTATCCAACAAGCTTGAGTTTGCTCCATTCGGAGCTCATTTGCAGAAGTTGTGGCAGTTCTGGTTTTCCCGTGCTTATGTTTTTCTTGGAAGTAGCTTAAGGGACGCGCCAATGGTAGTACCGCTGGGCCGGAGCGGCAGTACCGCTTATAGCCACAAGCGGTAGTACGGCTCCGGTTCCGCGCTGGTACCGCCTCGACTCAAGACCTGCGTGTCTCGTGTCGGGTTTAGCGGCAGTAACAGCGGCAGTAGGAGTGGTAGTACCGCCCATACCACCGCTGCTAGTGCCGCTTAGTGGCCCTCTCCTCTGTTCCTTCTCCCTTAGGCGTTGTGCGAGGTAGTACCGCTGGACCGAGTGGCAGTACCGCTGCGCCCAGCGGTAGTACTGCTCCCTAGAGCGGTAGTATCGCTCGCTGTGGGCTGAGAATGGGGATAACAGTTGGATTTCTCCCCCCTATAAAAGGGGGTCTTCTTCCCCATTGAGCCTTATCCTTTGAGCTCATGTTCTTCCCCCATTGTTGACCTTCTTCGAGCTTGCTATTTCTCAATCCTCCATGGATTCTTGCTAGTTTTGGGGGGAAAAGAGAGAGGAGATCTGGATCCACATTTCCACCAATCACTTTCTCCTCTATGTGAGGGGAACCCCTTGGATCTAGATCTTGGAGTTCTTCGTGTTCTCTTCTTGTTCTTCCTCTCATTTTCCTCCCTAGCATTAGTTGCTTTGGTGGGATTTGGGAGAGAAGGACTTGGGCACTCTGTGTGCCCTTGCCATTGCATTTGGTGCATAAGTTTGAGTTCTCCACGTGATACGTGGAAGTTACAAGTTGAGAAGCTTATTACTCTTAGGTGCTTGGTACCCTTGAGCTTGTTCCTCTTGGGTGCTTGGGCGCCCTAGATGGTTGGTGGTGCTCGGAGCTCAATCATTGCGGTGTAAAGCTCCGGGCAAGCGTCGGGGTCTCCAATTAGGTTGTGGAGATCGCCCCGAGCAATTTGACGGGTACCGGTGACCGCCCCCAAGGGTTGCCAAAGTGTACGGGTTCAGTGACCGCCCCCAAGGGTTGCCATTTGTACGGGTTCGGTGACCGCCCTCAAGGGTCCCTTAGTGGAATCACGACATCTTGCATTGTGCGAGGGCGTGAGGAGATTACGGTGGCCCTAGTGGCTTCGTGGGGAGCATTGTGCCTCCACACCGCTCCAAACGGAGATTAGCATCCGCAAGGGTGTGAACTTCGGGATACATCGTCGTCTCCGCGTGCCTTGGTTATCTCTTACCCGAGCCCTTTACTTATGCACTTTACTTTATGATAGTCATATTGTTTCTTGCTATATATCTTGCTATCACCTAGTTGTTTATCTTGCTTAGCATAAGTTGTTGGTGCACATAGGTGAGCCTAGTTGTTGTAGGTTTTGTGCTTGACAAATTAACCGATTGGTTTATTCCGCATTTGTTCAAGCCTAAACCGTAATTATTTTAAAGCGCCTATTCACGCCCCCCTCTAGGCGACATCCTTGATCTTTCACTCACAACACTAGTCGCACCCGCTAAGCATACACACGCCTCCCATTTTTTCACCTTTTGTTTTTTGGGGAAATTTCCTATTTTTTGCTAGTTGCAACCAATTGTTGTTAAAACCGAACAAAAGCGTCTATGGGCCGGCCCACTTTGAATGACTCGACGTAGCTAGCCACTTCTATCTTTTTTCATGTGGTCTCCTATTTGCATAGGACGCCTGCGAGAGCACGCATTCCTCCAGTGTGTTCGATCAGTGTTTGGGCTGGCCCATTTTAGGGTGTATTCCAAACCTTCCCTGGACCATTTTGTTTTTGTTTTTTCTTTAATTTTCTTTTAGGTTTCGTCTCTTTTTTATTTACTTTTTTCTTAGTTTTCTATTTCTCTTTTCCTTCTTAGTTTTATTGGAAACATATTTCAAAATTTTGATTTTTTTTTTCAGAAATCGCGAACATTTTTCAACTTTGTGAACACTTATTTTTTGAAATAATGTACATCTTTGAAATTTGTGAACTTTTTTTAAAATCATGAATATTTTCTAAATTTTTGAACATTTGTTTTTGATATTTTAAAACTCATGAGCAGTTTTAAGAAATTGTGAACATTTTTACGAACTCATGAACATCTTTTTAATCATAAACATTTCTAAAATCTTGCACAATTTTACTTAAACCATGAAATATTTTTTCTAATTCATGAATATTTTATGAAATTGCGAAAAATATTAAAATTGTGAATATTTTTTGAATTGGTGGAAAGTTATTGCATTTTGGAAGTTTTTTGAAATTCACGAAGATTTTTTTATGAACAATGTTTTTCAAATGCATGAACATTTTTCTAACTGATGAAGTATTTTTCATGGGAACAATTTTGGAAATCTGCAAACATTTTTTCGTTCTCATGGACATTTAAAAAAAATCATGAACATTATTTGAATTCGTGAAATTTTGATCAAATTGATGAACATTTTTTGAGTACGTGAACATTGTTCAAGATCTTGAACATTTTCTAAATCCGCAACCTAGAGGAGGCGGCCCCGCTCGACCGCTACTCGGGAGATGCTTGTGGGGAGGACGCTCTCGACAGAGGAGGGTGGTCGCAGGTGGAGTGGTTCCGTGATGGGGCCGGTAAGAGCCGGTGGCGTGGTTCGTGACCTCGGCGGCTGTGATGTGGGATGTTTGCGGTCGGCGGCGGCAGTCGTCGGGGTGGAGGGCAGTCTACAACAGGTGGGGTGGTTGGGGGCAGCGGGGTTGCGGTGGTGTGCGGCAATGGCAGTAGTGGTAGGGGTGGAGGGTGATCGGCGGCGGATGAGATCTCCTGAATGGGGTTGGTTTGGGGATGAAGTTGATTGAGGTCAGCTTCGTCCGTTCCTTTTTCGGGCCAAAAATTTGATACCTCATGAGTTTACCCCTCTCATTAGTGCGCGCTTAGGCCTGATACTATTTACATCTCGCGTCAGATACAATCCTTGACAGATATTAAGGAGTGGTTCAGTTCTCCCAGCAGATAGTGGGCCCTAAAGGTTGGCCATTATTACTAACAGTATGTGTGCCCTCGTTTCTACAGTTCTATCGGCACTTATCATGCTGTTAGGTACTTGTACCGGCAGTTAAAAATGCCCTGACAGATTTTTTAAACCTTTTTCAGGTATTTTTACCAGTAGTTAATTACCCTCAATTAAGTGTTGTGGCGTAGTGCACCCGCTTCCACGACGGCAACGGCAACCCAAGTGACCCCAATCCAGCTCGTCAACATTTTGACCCTAACACCGCCATGCTACCACAACCACCCCATGGTCAGTGGCGAATCTACAAAGAAAATGGAGGGTGGGCTGGGCTGCCTATGTCATGTGAATATACGTTGTGTTGGACCAACAAATGGCTGGATTGGGCCTTTAAACTAGTAGTAAAAACTATTTTACAAAGCTGGAGGGGGGGGGGGGGGCTTAAGCCTGTTAAAGCCCTCCTAGTAGATTCGCCACTGCCCATGGTTGTTGATGCTTCTCCATCTCCCTCTCAGTCTGGGTTTGGGAACAGATAAGGGGAATGAGAGGAATCGCTTGGCGAGTGGGTGAGGGTCGTTGGGTGAACACATCAATGTTCACATGGTTCGCTTTGAGCAAACGGTTCCACACGTGTGTTGTGGCGCCAACCCTGCGCCGACATCCATGCCGCGCGATCAGACGGAGTATGTTGTAATCTTACAAAAATTCAATCACGGAAAATCTTCATCCAACATCACCCAACAAAGAAATTACACTTTTCATGAAAACATTGACAAGAGAACAAACGTTAATTACATACGATAGAAAACTCTGGAATAATCAACTTCTCGAACAAGCCTAAACATAAACCAAATGCCTATTCGAATCATTCTCCACAAAAATAAACAGATCGGTTTCTTTTCACACCCATAGGCTGTTCAGCTGAGTTCCTTCTCTCCGAGCAGAGCTCTCATCTCATTTCTCTTCCGGATACCAACCCGGAGACGCCACAGATTGAGAGCAGAGTCTGGCGCCAGAGACGCCAAGAACCACTGGACGGAGTGGCGCCAGTAGGGGACGCATCTCGGCTCGTAGCCAATGCAGCGAATGACAGCTTTGACGTACTCCTCGGGTGATGGTATGAACGGAGAGTCGCCCTTAACAGGCGACATCTTGGTGGCCACGTACAAAGGAATCTGCAGTGCACCACAGTAATCCATTACTAGGATATTTCAACTCAATTCCAAAGTACGTTGTTTGTTCTGTCTTCTGTGACACCGAGTACAAAATTACATGGAGATCCATGAAGTTTGTGTGCATTTCACTAGCAGACGCAAACTATTTTTGGGTTGGCCGGTGGTACCCATGTCATGTGGGTTGGGTTGTATCAGTTTTAGCCCGGTTTTTTCGACAATTGCCTGGGCAATTCTCTTCTTCTTAATCAATGTAAATAGGAAATCTTTTGTCTTGTTACAAAAAAAACCCAGCAGGCACAAACTATTTCTGGTTTTCTATGTAAAGATGAAGAGGAAACTGCATGCATACCTGGCATTGGACATCCACTCCGTAGTGTTTGTATTCCACGCTAAGACTCCGAGACAGTTGATCAATATACCTGTCAGGGTGACCAAATGTAGAAATTAGAAATAGCAACAGGTAATGCTCAAACTCATCTTCCTTGTACTAAAAACAAAGTTCATATTAGAGGCGTATCCAATAAAAACGGTGTGCATCACCATTGATTGTTCAACATCATCTGTTACCGATGCAGAGGCCGAAAGATTATCCTACATTTAAAGATAATTACTGTATGGAAATTCTCGATTTTGGAACTATGAGTTCAGAGTATTTATTTCAGGAGCGAGAAACTGGCTTTACTGTATGGAAATGATAGTATTTAATTCGAATACTATTTTTATCCTTTTGCTCCACTGATTAGCGGTGCGTTATTTATTGAAAGAACCATAATCTTCCCATCATCCATGGCCATATTAGGTATGCATTAATATGCGTTGTGTGCTTGGACCCGGTGGTAGATGTAGCAAACATTGTACTTTAAAAAAAATCCATACATAGTACTATTGGCTGATTCACTATTATCCAAGCTGCTTTTATTCGACTAATCGGTAGTGCAAATAGGATGGTACTATGTTTAGCATAGGACTACCATGCACTGAACCCTTTTTTCTTTTTTCTTTTTTCTCGGAGAGCCCCAAACTTGACTTAGTTTCACCAAAGGTTACCAGCACACAAAAGAATGTAGTTTAAAAGGTGTCTACCAAACAATGTATTCCTTCCGTTTCTAAATATAAGTCTGTTTAGAGATTTCAATATAGACTACATACAGAGCAAAATGAGTGAATCTACACTCTAAAATAGGTCTATAGACACAGATATGTAGTCTGTATTGAAATCTATAAAAAAACTTATATTTTAAAAACGGAGGGAGTAGATTTGAAGGAAACATGTGTGGTACGTAAGACAAAAAATACCGAAGTCCAGGAAGTTGATTTTTTTTGAAACAAAATGAAACAATCGTAATTCACACATGTATCAATAAAAGCACAATTTAAGTTATGCAAAAATAGTGACATGTATATAATCTACATATAAAGATAGGAGAAACAGTGGAGATTCATCATAATATTTTTAAAAAATAAAGTTATGGTTTTTCGAAGTCTCAATCGACTGAGATTTTCTTCTCAATCAATTTAATAAAAAATGCAACTCCACTAAACTGAATTTGTGTTTTTCTAAATCAATCGAGACTTCAGAAAATCTCAACAAAGACATAGACTTGCAAAGTTAATCAATAAGATATTTTACTGGTGTTATGAACAGTTGTCATTTAATATGATTTGATTACTTGAAGTATTTTTAAAACTAATGATCAGATGAACTGTAGAAATGGAATTAATTGATTCCGTCGATTAAGTAGGCCACGTGGACAGAAGATTAGAGACCCAAAAAACAAAACAAAATGGGGACGCATGTTGGAGCCCTGTAGCCGGAAACATATTCAACATGGCATTATACTGACAACAAACAGTATCCAAGCATTTTGTAAAACGAAAACACTAACCAAGCAATACTGTTCGGACATGGTGGTGGCTACCGTACAGCCTGCATGGAAGTTTTTACTAATATATCATTAAAACTGAGATCACAAGAGCAACTCCAACGGTGTGCATCAAAACGCCTCTAAACCTCCTGATCTTACTGGTTGGGACACTTTTTGCCCTTTAACGCTTTGCATCAAACGTCTGCAGATCGGTTCGGACACCCGAATTTTCACAAATCTGAACTAAACCTGAGGAACTTTGGGGGTGTCTAGACAATCCGCTTGACTCATTATCAGTTAGACCATGGGGCTGTTTGGTTTTCAGCCACATATTGCCACACTTTGTCACACCTCATCTTAGGCAAGTTTGATCAAATTAGATGTGGGTGTTTGGTTCTAGCCACACCTAAGGCAAGAAAATTTTTATGAGCAATGAACTACATATGTCCTCACAATTTGTTTTTTTAGCTCTGTCCGACTCACCCTACTATTGGGATTTGATGCCTATTTAATGTGTTCAGCTAGATGACCCTATCATATCACACATATACTGTACATCCTTCTACTTCTCTGCTGCCTCAAAATTTTATCAAAAATGCTACACCTACGGGGACTATTTTACGGATCGCCGGCTACGAACAGACGTGGGCTAATCACATTAACCTCCCCCTGATTTCAAGTGGTGGGGACTATACCTGGCCATGGGCCGGGCAGGGCCGGGCCTTAAAAAGCCCACGGCAGAAAACTGGGGCCCAGGCCCAACTGAGACCCAGGCCCTACCATCCTCGTAGGCCCGATGGTAGGGCCTGGGAGGGCCTGGGCCCCAGTTTTCTGCCATGGGCTTTTTAGGCCCTGCCCAAGCCCGGCCCGGCCCGGGCCATGGCCAGGTATAGTGGGGACCCCTCCTAATTCAATCAGATAAGCCCACCTTGGATCCGTAGCTGCATTCCGTAAGTTGCTCCCGTAAGTGTAGCAAAACTGATATTTTATATGTCTCGTCGGAATGGCACACTACAGTGCCGAGCAATTGTAGCCGGCAAGGCAACGGTTGAACGGAGGGGCAGCGCAAGCACGATCGGGGCCTCGCAGGCCGCCGTCGCCAAGTGGAGAGGTAGAGGTATCACCACCACACACATGTGTGGATCCAAAACCTATACTACGCAAGATGTATGCATGAGTCATACGTAGTACTTACGCTTTGCTTGCCGCGTACACGGCGTAGAGCGGGAACGCCGGCACCACCACGGACGAACCGGACCCGACGTTGACGATGGCGCCCCTCCCCTTTCCAGCCATCGCGGGCACGACGGCGCGCGAGATCCGCGTGGCCGCCTCCACGTTCACCCGCACCACGGCCTCCCACACCGGGGTCTCCACCTCGTGGAAGTAGGCCGCGCAAGGGTACGTCGCGCCGGCGTTGTTCACCAGGAGGCCCACGTCGAGCCCCTTCACGGCCGCCGCCACCCTCGCCGCGCCCAGCGACAGCTCCGTCGCGTCACCGGCGAGGTCGAACACCACGCTCTTCACCATGCAGGACGGCGCCGCATCCTTGGCCTCCTTGCTGACGCGGGACAGCTTGGCGGGGTTCCGGCCGACGAGGACGAGGTCTAGCCCCCTGCGCGCGAGCTCGAGCGCCAGAGCGCGGCCGATGCCGTCGGTGGCGCCGGTGACCACAGCCCACGCGCCGTAGCGCAGGCCCAGGTCCTGCCCCCGCCGGAGGAATGCGCGGTACAGCCACGCGAGGAAGGTCGCGGCGGATACAACAACGGCGTGGAGGCCGAGGGCGAGGAAGACCAGAAACCACAGCGGCGGTGGTGGCGAGCCTGCCCCGCCGGCCGTCGAGACAATCTCTTCCAACTGAGGCATGGACTCGGGTAGCTCGCGAGCAGATCGAAGCACAAGAAAGGAACAAAGATGCAGTACTAAGACAGTTGTGCTGCCATTAACTACAAGCCCGCAACAGCTAAGCCCCTGCTCGAGTCGGGAGACAGATCAGGCAGCCATGAAGCACTAGCTCGGGGCTTGTACCGACCCGGCTTTGCTATTTTCAGAGCATACCATAGCACGTAGGTAGGACCTTTAAATGGCTCGATTGAATGCAAAGGCGCCGTGGTGCCCAGCAGAGCCCACGAAGCGGTTGGGCATTATCGCCGCTGTGGAGAAGTCAGGAATTTTGCATGCATGGATGCTTGTACACTTGTCAAGCAACAGTATAATGGAGCTGGCGACGAGATGAGACGATCCGGCGGATCCATCTGACCACCCCACTGCGGTCAACAAGCACTGAGCTCTCAAACCCTGAAAACTCCACTAACCTTAGAGCATCTACAGCTGGACTTCGCAAATCCGCTCCCCTATATGTCCACGGACGCGTCCGGCCATGCCCACAAACGCATCCGGACGGACACTCATATTTCGCTCTTGGCATCCACATATCTCAAATCTGGACTCTCAAATCCACGAACATCGATCATATAGGCCATTGTTGCACTTAAAGGCAAATGTTTGGTGCCGAACATAAATAGTGTTTACAAAAAATATATTTTAAGTGCAAAACTCAAACATCAGTTTTTTGGTTTCCATTGTGGGTCCACATATGCTTCGCAAGATTACTGAGTAGTTGCACGTGCACCTGATGATCTCGAAGATTCTGATGCATCTGCAGAAAGTTCATGAGCTGAGTTGCATCTTGATCTTCTGGGATTTCAACTTGTTCTGCTGGTGTTTCGAAATCATTGGTTTGGGCTACACCATCACCCTCATCCTCGACAATCATATTGTGCAAAATAACACAACAAGTCATGAGTTGCCACAAAGTCTCCGATTCCCATGTCATTGCAGCGCCACGAACAATTCCCCAACGAGTTTGAAGCACAACAAATGCCCTCTCCACATCCTTCCTAGCAGCTTCCTGCATTGTTGCAAAGTGGCTCTGTTTATTGCCACGCGGTTCGGATATGGTCTTCACAAACACCGCCCACTGAGGATAGATGCCGTCGGCAAGATAGTATCCCATGTTGTAGTTCTGGCCGTTGACGGTGTACTTGCATGGCGATGATTCCCCATTGCAAAGTCACCTGAACATCGGAGATCGTTGAAGCACGTTGATGAGAACCTGACATTCCAAAGAAAGCATGCCAAATCGATAAGTCATGTGATGCCACTGCTTCTATTATGATGGTGGCCTCTTTGGTGTGACCTTGATACATTCCCTGCAAACTTTTGGGGCAGTTCTTTCATTGCCAATGCATGCAATCAATTGATCTGAGCATTCCTGGAAACCCCCTGGCCTCTCCAATAGCCAACAACTTCTCCGTGTCCTGCACATTTGGTTCGCTGAGATACTCAGCTCCAAACACCTCCACCACGACGCGAGCAAACTTGATAGTAGTCTTCAGGAACGTGCTCTCCCCCATCCTGACCATCTCACCAACGACATCTGTGAAATTGTAACTAATCCCCGGGTGGTTTTGGTAATTCATAACAACAAATAGCTCATTGAACTAATGTCTATTCAAGATAAATATTTCAGGATGTTCAATGATTAGCATGGCAAGGACTAGAGATGTGGACCCCTCAAAATGCTAAGGAAATAGATTGGCAAAAAGCTCAAGACTCTTTATTTTTGTTTAAGTGATCCAAGATCACATTGAGTCAATAGGAAAGCCAATACTATTAAAAGGGATGAGGTATTGCTTAATGATCTTGTTGCTCAAGTGCTTAGTCGTCGTGGATTTGTCACAACAGATGTCCTAGTGTGACGACTTAGTCGTGAGGCCAACGCATCTATGTGGTAGCTTGAGAGGGATTGATCGGGATGAGAGACGCGAGGCAGATCAACACACAAGACAAGGATTTAGACAGCTTCGGGCCCCGGGAAACATCATCCGGAAATAGCCCTACATGCTGTTTGTGGCTAGGTCTTATTATGCTCATGAGGGAGTCGCCGCATAAACCGACTCTCCTGATTGTGTCTAACCTTCAAGATTATCTCTCTTTCGGGGTGCCCTGCCCCTCCTTATATAAGTTGAAGGGGCGGGTTACATGTAGAGTCTTAATCGGATTAAGACTTAAACTATTCTGACTTCTCATCACGGGCTTCTCTCCATGGGCTTCTTAACGTCTCGGGCTTATTAACCCCAGGCGACTCTGTCTGTCGGTTTATAACTATTTGCCGGCTTACCACTGTCTGCCGGCTCACCACTATCTGCCGGCTTATCTCTATCTGCCGGCTTACCATTGTCTGCCGGCTTATCACTGTCTGCCGGCTCACCAATGGGTAACCAGGCTCGGCCGGGTCATCAGTGAATTGTCAGTCCTCGGGCGGTTTACCAATGAAATACCAAGTCCCGGCCGGGTCATACCGCGGGGTATATCCCCGACATTAGCCCCCAGTTTAATTTGGATTTATCCATGTCAAACTGATCCTGTAAAACAAACACAAGAACAAATTTGACAGATTGTGCTCCGGGTTAAGAATTCTTGTAAGCCGGCACCTGATCATCCTTAATTCATTGTCATTTCCTTCTTCTAGAAAATCTGGGTCAATAGGCCAGCTTCATACTCAATTTGCTGATGTTGGTTTCTCACAGAAATATTGTGAAGAATAATTCATTTGACTCAGCTCCCAATGATTAACAAAAATATTGGTCATTGAAATACTCATCTGATCTTCAGCCGACTTGAAGATGTAAAACTTGCCGGTTTATCCAAAATTGCCGGCTTGTAAATATTGATGGCACCGGTCATAATTGTTGCTAATCATCAAGATTGAAAATATACCTCCCTTATATGCATATCAATTGTAGCCCCCAAGTCTTAAGAAGGGAGCGTAGTAACCGCTTAAGACTTGCTTCAATATAAATGTTACAACCTTGAAGAAATTCAAGTTGTTCATCTCAGTCACTAGTCAAAACTGAATATTCCACATATGTAGCCCCCAAGTGCCGGGTTGTCATACTTGCAGCAACCTGGGACTTGTAATTGCCTTATGCTCATAAAAACTTCAACCAGTGTAGCCCCCAAGGGTCGGGTCATTATGCAATAATGAGCAGGGACTTCGTAGATATGATTATTGAAAATAACATCATATGATGTAGCCTTCATCGCAGGGCTTGAACCCACGTCCACAAGGTTAAGAGCCTTGTGCTTTACCAACTGAGCAATGGGCCCTTCAATATAATAGATTTAACTTGTGTACCTTGAATTTTTAACAGGAGCAATTGGTAGCCCCCAAGGGTCGGCTCATTACGATGTGATGAGTCGGGTCTTCAATAAGGCAAGTAAAAATGACTTTGCATTAGCCCCCAAGTGCCATGGTGCATGCTGGCAGTGACATGGGACTTGCATATTTGATGTAATCTCAACTTGAATAATGTAGCCCCCAAGTGCCGGGTCGTAAGCCTACAGCGACTCAGGACTATTCCTTCCATTGTAGAATAAATCATATCCATTGATAAAATAATAGCCAGTGCGCTAAAGCGACTTTGAAAACCTCAATCATAATACTGGTTATTGATAACCATAATAAAAATCCAGCCATGTTGGCTATTCAAGATTTGAATAATATAATCCGTTGCGGGTATTGACCCGTAGGCATGCAATATCATGATTTTGATTGCTCAAGGCAAAGATATCCTGGTAACTTAACGCCCTCTATCAGGACGGGTTATCAAAACCCCAAATATGCTCAAATATGAGTAAGATTAAGGCTACATGGCCTGAATTGTTTTACACCATATGTTAATATGGAACAAGGATATGAATCAAAACAATGTTCAGAGAAAATAACAAATCAGAAAAAACAAGGCTTTCATAGGCCGCCAAGCCGAAATTTCAAGTGCTTTCATGGGCCGCAGATCCACTGAGTTAATCCTTCATTCAAACCCTGTAAGCCGGGCCTCACATGACCAATCGCTGTTTTAACTTTGACAAGTTCAGGGTCTTTATAAGATTGACTGTCAAAAGTACAGCGGGTCATTCCAGGATTACCTGGGCGGAGTGGCAGACATACAAAGGCAGGATAACCCGGATTTTTTGGTGAATACACCTGGCATTCCAAGCCAATTAAAAGGTTATGTCCTCTTTGGTGAATACACCTATGTTTGAACAAGATAACCCGGAAACTTTGGTGAATACACTTGGTGTTCCAAGCCAATTAAAAGGTTATGTCCTCTTTGGTGAATACACCTGGTGTTCCAAGCCTATCAAGAGGGTAGTAACGCTATGTTCTCTTTGGTGAATACACCTATGTTTGAACAGGAAGCCCCCAAGTGATTTTTACAGCCCAGCCTATAAGCCAGATCAAAGGGCAGTCATAGCTATGCTCAGTGAGCAGGAAGCTCCCATGTAATTTGTAACAGGGTGTATAAGCCAATAAGGCAGGATAACCATGTTTGAACCGCGCATCATGACAGCAAGTTCTCTTTGGCAACCTTTATTTTTTCTGAGAACTCGAACTTGCGAGAGATGGATTCTTTTGAGCCAGAATTTTAAACCGGATATTGAAAGCTTCAAAGCTTCGTGAGAGACAGATTTTAAACCGGAATCCTTCATTTTAAGCCGGAAATTTTCTGACGGCCTTCAAATTTTCATCAATATAATAGCAGTCTCCGGGACCGGGTTATCTTTCCCTCCAATGACCCGGAGTTATTGAACTCACTGAAACTGGCCAATCCAGCCGAGTCATGTCATTTAGCCCCCGAGTCTTAAGACGACTCGAGGAGTTGGCTTGAGACTCTCCATACTTGACCGTCATATGAATCGACATATAGTTGAACAGCGGATTGCTGGAATATGTTGAACCTCGACGGGTTATAAATGACCCTGTCCATTAATCCATCCGGTGTAAGCAAGGGCCATAGCTTGATGGTCGCTTTTGTAATGATGAATTGTTCTGCATAAGAAATTTCACAGACGAGAGTAATTTGTTCTCAAATAAAAATATATCAATAGAAACTTGACAGGATGGATTTCACCTGATATATTTTATCAAGAATTATCAGCCGTAGGGTTCCAGCAATGATGACAGAGGTGGCAGCTTTAAGTGCGGCACCGGGCGACTCAGAAGGGATCCTCCGGATCATGTTTGACCGTTGTTTTTTAAAATCTCCTTTACATCTTCTTTGTCTTTCTTTCGTCCGGCTGAGCTACAGGGGCACAGGAGGCCGAGCGCAGTACAGAATGAGGTGAGGCGCGAGGGAGGCCAGGCGGCTCACGACACGGGAAGGCTCTCGGACGACGGCTCAACGTGGGGCGCCCCGGAGGCGCGAGCTACCGGGCGGCTGATGGCGCGGGCGACTCTCCACAAGGCAGCTTAGCACGGCCACAGATGGCGACTTAGGCGGGCGGCAGCTCGGCTCCGTTGCGTTTGAGATGGATGGGTAGCTAAAGACAGTGAGGGTGATCTACCGTGGTGGTGATGTCTACTACACAACCTTCTTCTTGTAGACGTTGTTGGGCCTCCAAGTGCAGAGGTTTGTAGGACAGTAGCAAATTTCCCTAAAGTGGATGGCCTAAGGTTTATCAATCCATGGGAGGCGTAGGATGAAGATGATCTCTCTCAAACAACCCTGCAACCAAATAACAAAGAGTCTCTTGTGTCCCCAACACACCCAATACAATGGTAAATTATATAGGTGCACTAGTTCGGCGAAGAGATGGTGATACAAGTGCAATATGGATGGTAGATATGGGTATTTGTAATCTGAAAATATAAAAACAGCAAGGTAGCAAGCGATAAAAGTGAGCAGAAACGGTATTGCAAAGCTTCGAAACAAGGCCTAGGATTCATACTTTCACTAGTGCAAGTTCTCTCAACAATGATAACATAATTAGATCATATAACAATCCCTCAACATGCAACAAAGAGTCACTCCAAAGTCACTAATAGCGGAGAACAAATGAATAGATTATTGTAGGGTACGAAACCACCTCAAAGTTATTCTTTCCGATCAATCCATTGGGCTATTCCTATAAGTGTCACAAACAACCCTAGAGTTCGTAGTAAAATAACACCTTAAGACACACATCAACCAAAACCCTAATGTCATCTAGACACTCCAATGTCACCTCAAGTATCCGTAGATATGATTATATGATATGCATCACACAATCTCAGATTCATCTATTCAACCAACACAAAGAACTTCAAAGAGTGCCCCAAAGTTTCTACCGGAGAGTCAAGACGAAAACGTGTGCCAACCCCTATGCATAGATTCCCAAGGTCACGGAACCCACAAGTTGATCACCAAAACATACATCAAGGGGATCAATAGAATACCCTATTGTCACCACGGGTATCCCACGCAAGACATACGTCAAGTGTTCTCAAATCCTTAAAAGACTCAATCCGATAAGATAACTTCAAAGGGAAAACCCAATCCATTATAAGAAGATAGAGGGGGAGAAACATCATAAGATCCAACTATAGTAGCAAAGCTCGCGGTACATCAAGATCGTGACAAATCAAGAACACGAGAGAGAGAGAGAGAGAGATCAAACACATAGCTACTGGTACATACCCTCAGCCCCGAGGGTGAACTACTCCCTCCTCGTCATGGAGAGCGCCGGGATGATGAAAATGGCCACCGGTGATGATTCCCCCCTCCGGCAGGGTGCCGGAACAGTGTCCCGATTGGGTTTTGGTGGCTACAGAGGCTTGCGGCGGCGGAACTCCCGATCTAGGTTTCTTTCTGGGGGTTTCTGTATTTATAAGAATTTTTGGCGTCGGTCTCATGTTAGGGGGGGTCTCCGAGTCATCCACGAGATAGGGGGCGCGCCCAGGGGGGTAGGGCGCGCCCTCCACCCTCGTAGATGGCTCGGGACTCTTCTGGCCGAACTCTTTTTACTCCGGGGGCTTCTTTTGGTCCATAAAAAATCATCAAAAATTGGCACGTCAATTGGACTCCGTTTGGTATTCCTTTTCTGTAGAACTCAAAAACAAGGAAAAAAACAGAAACTGGCACTGGGCTCTAGGTTAATAGGCTAGTCCCAAAAATCATATAAAACAACATATAAAACATCCAAGATGGATAATATAATAGCATGGAACAATAAAAAATTATAGATACGTTGGAGACGTATCAGGTGGCTCTCGCAGAGACGAGGCAGTACGCGCGGGCGGGTCATTGGGCGTCGGCGACTCAGCAAAACAGCGATGACGAGGCGGCTCAGCGGCGAGCTGAGGCAGGCGGGCGGAGGCAGCGGCTTCGAGGTTGGGGCAAGGTGCAGCGGCCTGAGGCGGAGGCGGATCCGCCGTGGCACGGCGGCCAAAAGCAGAGGCGGATCCCGGGTGCGGGTGGCTTATGGTGGCGGCTTAGCGTGTTGTGAAGGCGGCGGGTGGCGACTTGTGAGGCCGGCAGCGCTGCGGAAGACGAAGAGCGAGGCGGCTGGCGGCTTGCGAGGAGGGCCGTAGTAGCGAGCCGACGATGGTGGTTCGAAAGCAGGGGAGTAAGCCAACAGCGGGTTGAAGCATCGGAGTCCGCAACAGCAGGGGCAGTTCACTACAAGGCCGCAGAAACAAAGTCGCGGCCGAGGCGGCTTGGACGCAGGCAGGTCGTGGCACTCAGCGGTGTGCGGAGGCGGAGGAGCCAGCAGTCGATGCAGGGTGGTTTGAGCAAGGGATGTGTGACGACGGCTTGGTAGCTCGAGGCGACGAGGCGCAAGGCGGGTCTCGGCAGTAGTCGTGTGTTTGAGTTGGCGGGCGGCTAAAGCGAAGCCGCACCCGCGGGGCCCAGCGGAGTCCGTGCGATGAAGGCCGGAGGTGGTGGGGAGGCGGGTCGAGGCCCGGAGCAGAGGCGGCTCATGTAGGCAGCGGGGTGTATGCCACGACAACGGAGTCTGGGCGGTCGATGCGGCGCCAGTGGGTCGAAGTAGCGGCGAGTTAAAGTGAGGGCACGACCGGCCCATCCTCGAAGCGGCGGGTCAAGTGCAACACGGCGGGTCAAGCCCGAGGCGGCTCAGATGCAAGACGGCGGCGATTTGCAAGGGCACAAGGCCGGCTTGGGGTTATCACCGCTGCAGTAGACTTAGTCAGCGGCTGATTAGGTCCTGGCCATGGCGGAGGTGACTCGCCAGCGACGGCGACTTGCGGAAACCGCGGCAGAAGCGGCGCGAGGCCGTGGCGGGTTACCGCAGGCCACAGAGGTGAGTGACGGCCGCAGTGGGGCGATTTATAGTAGAGCAGAGGCGAGGGCGCAACGCTCGTGTCCAACTCTGAGGCGGGTCCTTCCTCCGCGGCGGCTCGAGGTGGGAAGGCCCGGAGGCGCGGGGCGGCTCTCTGCAGCGTGGTGAGACCCGGAGGTGAGAGACAAAAGGCGTGAGCGGCGGTGATACGTCTCCAACGTATCTATAATTTTTGATTGTTCCATGCTATTATATTATCTGTTTTGGATGTTTAATGGGCTTTAATATGCTCTTTTATATTATTTTTGGGACTAACCTATTAACCGGAGGCCCAGTGCCAGTTTCTGTTTTTTGCCTATTTTAGAGTTTTGCAGAAAAGGAATACCAAACGGAGTCCAAATGGAATGAAACCTTCACGATGATCTTTCTTGGACTGAAAGCAATCCAGAAGACTTGGAGTCGCAGTCTGGAACTCCACGAGGAGGCCACGAGGCAGGAGGGCGTGCCCAGGGGGTAGGCGCGCCCCCACCCTCGTGGGCCCCTCGTAGCTCCACCGACGTACTTCTTTCGCCTATATATATATACTCTTTTACCCTAGAAACATCAGGGAGAGCCACGAAACCACTTTTCCACCGTCGCAACCTTCTGTACCCATGAGATCCCATCTTGGGGCCTTTTTCGGCGATCTGCCCGAGGGGGAATCGATCACGGAGGGCTTCTACATCAACACCATTGCCTCTCCGATGAAGCGTGAGTAGTTTACCACAGACCTTCGGGTCCATAGTTATTAGCTAGATGGCTTCTTCTCTCTCTTTGATTATCAATACAAAGTTCTCCTCGATGTTCTTGGAGATCTATTCGATGTAATACTCTTTTGCGGTGTGTTTGCCGAGATCCGATGAATTGTGGATTTATGAACAAGATTATCTATGAATATTATTTGGTTCTTCTCTGAATTCTTATATGCATGATTTGATATCTTTGCAAGTCTCTTCGAATTATCGGTTTAGTTTGGCCTACTAGATTGATCTTTCTTGCAATGGGAGAAGTGACAGTAGGGGCAGCAAGGCACGTATTGTATTGTTGCCATCGAGGATAAAAAGATGGGGTTTATATCATATTACTTGAGTTTATTCCTCTACATCATGTCATCTTGCTTAATGCGTTACTTCGTTCTTAGGAACTTAATACTCTATATGCATGCTGGATAGCGGTCGATGTGTGGAGTAATAGTAGTAGATGCAGAATCATTTCGGTCTACTTGACATAGACGTGATGCCTATATTCATGATCATTGCCTTAGATATCTTCATAACTATGCGCTTTTCTATCAATTGCTCGGCAGTAATTTGTTCACCCACCGTAATACATGCTATCTTGAGAGAAGCCACTAGTGAAACCTATGGCCCCCAGGTCTCTTTCCTATTATATTGAATCTCTTTTATTTACATTGCATCTCGTTTACTATTTTGCAATCTTTACTTTCCAATCTATACAACAAAAATACTAAAAATATTTACTTTACTATCTCCATTAGATCTCACTTTTGCGAGTGACCGTGAAGGGATTGACAACCCCTTTATCGCGTTGGTTGCAAGGTTCTTGATTGTTTGTGCAGGTACTAGGTGACTTGTGCGTTGTCTCCTACTGGATTGATACCTTGGTTCTCAAAACTGAGGGAAATACTTACGCTACTTTGCTGCATCACCCTTTCCTCTTCAAGGGAAAACCAACGCATGCTCAAGAGGTAGTAGGCGGCCAGCGCACGGGAGAAGAACCGGAACAGCGGCTTGCTGGTGGCGAGGCGGGGATAGAGGCAACCTGGTAGGGCGCACAGCCGGCTTGCTGGAGCAGCGGCGGCGGCTCTGAACGAGGCAGTAGCGGAGGCTGCTTGATGACCCCGGGGATGCAGGACCACAACGACGGTGGAAACGGCAGACCGGCGCAAGGTACATCGACGGCGGGTCGGTGAGGTACATCCGTGCCGACTTAGCGGCAGACGTCGGTGATACGTCTCCAACGTATCTATAATTTATGAAGAATTATGCCATGTTTACAATAGTTTTATATGATTTTGGTATGATTTGATTAGAACTAACCCGGATTGACGCTGTTTTCAGCAGAACTACCGTGGTGTTGTTTTTGTGCAGAAATAAAAGTTCTCGGAATGCGCTGAAAATCAACGGAGATTTTTTCTGGAAAATATAAAAAATACTGGAACGAAGAGTTACCGGAGGGGAGTCCCGTGGGCCCCACGAGGGTGGAGGGCGTGCCCCTGTGCCTTGTGGACTCCTCGTGGGGCCCCCTGACTTGTTCTCAACGCCAACCTCTCCTATAAATCCCCAAACCTCCAGAAAATAACCTAGATCGGAAGTTCCGCCGCCGCAAGCCTCTGTAGCCACGAGAAATCAATCTAGGCCCTCTCTAGCACCCTGCCGGAGGGGGCCATCATCACCAGAGTCCATGGAGGAGGATCCAGGAGGGGCCATCATCGCCATGAAGGCCAAGGACCAGAGGAAGAACCTCTCCCCATCTAGGGGGGAGGCCATGGAGGAGGAAGCACAAGGGGGAGAACCTCTCCTCCTCTCTCTCGATGGCGCCGGAGTGCCATCGGGAGGGGAATCATCGCAGCGGTGATCGTCTTCATCAACATCACCATTCTCATCTCTTTTATGTGGTCCACTCTCCCGCACCCCGCTGTAATCCCTACTTGAACATGGTGCTTTATGCCACATATTATGATCCAATGATGTGTTGCCATCCTATGATGTTTTGAGTAGATATCCTTTGTCTTTGGGTTGATTGATGATCTAGATTGGTATGAGTTGTATGTTTTATTTTGGTGCTGTCCTATTGTGCCCTCCGTGTCGTGCAAGCATGAGGGATTCCCGCTGTAGGGTGTTGCAATACGTTCATGATTCGCTTATAGTGGGTTGCTTGAGTGACAGAAGCATAAACCCGAGTAAGGGGGTTGTTGCGTATGGGATAAAGGGGACTTGATGCTTTAATGCTATGGTTGGGTTTTACCTTAATGATCTTTAGTAGTTGCGGATGCTTGCTAGAGTTCCAATCATAAGTGCGTATGATCCAAGAACAGAAAGTATGTTAGCTTATGCCTCTCCCTCATATGAAATTGCAATGACGACTACCGGTCTTGTTAACGATTGCCTAGGATAATTCCGCACACCGATCCATCATTATTCCACACTCGATATTTATAATATTTAGTAATATATTCTAACTTTATGATAACAGCACCTACTTTTATGTTTTAGCTCTCCGATATCATGCAAAGTTATCCTCTTCATACCCACAACGTAGTTTTATTTCTCGTTTCAAGTTGGAAGCGAACGTTCGGTGCACGTAGAGTCGTATCAGTGGCAGATAGGACTTGATAGAATATTGATCTTACCTTTAGCTGCTTGTGGGTGCGACACTCCATACTTATCACTTCCACCATTGGGAATTGCTACGATGATTCCCTGCACTTGGGGATTATCAAGCTCTTTTCTGGCGCCGTTGCCGGGGAGCAATAGCGTGGGGTTGATATTTCCGTGTGTGCTTGTTTGCTTTATTCATTAAGTAGATTTTGTTTTTCCTTTTTGTTTCTGTTTAGTTGTGGGTGAAACATACAATTTTTTTAAAAGAATGAAAATGCAAAAAAAAATACTTGCCTCTCATGCCTAAAAAGTTTTCCAATAAGAGAAGTGATTGGAAGGTTATGCATTGGAGAAGTGAGGATCGACCTTGAACACTTGTGTTTATGCTCATGGAAACAATGTAAAACATTTCATGGAATCTTCTCTGAAAATAATTATCCCCTTGTATATATCATTGTATTATAAAAATAATGTGCCAAGCTTTGGTTTTAGGATGATTAGATTGCTTGTTTACTTTGTGCAGTACAAAAACAGAAACTTTGGCTGTAGCGCATGAATTTACATTTTTTTACTGGAAACTCAATCGGTCTGAAACTTTTTGCACATTACTTGTGTACAAATTTTTTAAATTTTCATATTTTTTTAGAATTTTTTGGAGTTACAGAAATTTATTAAATTTCCAGATTACTACAGACTGTCCTGTTTTTGACAGATTCTGTTTTCTATGTGTTGATCGCTTATTTTGATGAATCTATGGGTAGTATCGGGGGGTATGAACCATGGTGAAGTTAGAATACAGTAGATAAAGTGCTAATATGAAATTGGAATGAGTTTGCAACAGTACCTAAAGGTAGAGATTTGCTTTAGTATACTAACGGATCTCACAAAGTATTTGTTAAGTTTTTGTGGATGAAGTGTTCGAAGAACGAGGAGTTACCGATGTGAGAAGAATAAAGAGAGGCAAGAGTTCAAGCTTGGGGATGCCCAAGGCACCCCAAGTAAATATTCCAAGGATACTCAAGCATCTAAGCTTGGGGATGCCCCGGTTGGCATCCCATCTTTCTTCTTCAACAATTATCGGTATACCTCGGTTTTGTTTTGTTCACATGATTTGTGTCCTTTGTGTTTTTCTTTTACTTTAAGAACCATGCTAGTATGAGATATCCCTTCATCGATTTATAGAATGCTTCATGTGCTTCACGTATATCTTTTGAGTATGACCTTATAGAATGCTCTTTGTGCTTCTCTTAAATCTTTTTGAGTATGGTTTTATAGAATGCTTCGTGTGCTTCACTTATATATTTTGAGCTTGGATATTGGTTAGTCTTTATTAATTGTAGAATGCTCCATAAACTTCACTTATATCTTTTGGAGTATGAATAATACTATCATCTAAAGTGGATTTGGAAGAGTGTCGACTTTAGTTAGTAATGATTCCACTATTTCGGAAGAGGTTCCAATTAATTATGAGAACAAAGTTGCTATCTAGGATAATTATTGTGATGACATGTATGCTATAAAGAATAATGCTAACCATGAAACTTGTCATCATGATTTTAATTTTCAATTGGATTATGCCTCACATGACAGTTATTTTGTTGAGTTTGCTCCCACTATTCCGAATGAGAAGAATTTTGCTTGTGTGGAGAGTAGTAAAATTTCTATGCTTGTAGATCATGAGAAGAATGCTTTATGTGTGGTTATATTGTTGAACTCATTCATGATGCTACTGAAAATTATATTGAGGGAGGAATTAATACATGCTTGTAGGGATTGCAATAATATCAAGTTTCCTCTATATGTGCTTACAGTTTTGAAGTTATACTTGTTTTGTCTTGCTATGCTAGTTGATTCTTGTTCCTATAAATTATGTGCTCAAAAAATACCTAGGCATAGGAAGTGGGTTATATTTAAATGTGCTAGTCATATTCATCATGATGCTCTCTTATGTTTCAATTCTTATCTTTTATGTGAGCATCATTGAAATCATCATGCCTAGCTAAAAGGCACTAAAGAAAAGCGCTTGTTGGGACACAACCCAATATTTACCCTTACTGTTTTTGTGCATTTACATGATTAAGCTACTATAGTAATCATGTTCTATAGCTTTAGTTTCAATAAAGTGCCAAGTAAGACCTTTGGGAAGACTTGGGTGAAAGTTAATGTGATCTTGCTGTAAAAAACAGAAACCTTGCGCTCACGAGATTAGCTGCCATTTTTTACAGAAGAGTTATTTTGAGTTGATTATTTTTTCAGAATATTAATAGACAAATTCCTCACGTCCACCAATTTATTTCATAATTTTTGGAGTAGCAGAAGTATGGTTGCTGTTCAGATCATTACAGACTGTTCTGTTTCGGACAGATTCTGTTTTCATTGCATAGTTTGCTTGTTTTCTAGTTTCTATGGCTTATATTTCTCAATATAAATTGTAGAAATGATATGGTACAGTAGGCATTGTGTGAGAACAATTATGAACCTTGTCTTTGACAGTACCAAAGTGAATGGTTTACTCTTTATCATACTAACCTATCTCACGAAGTTCCGTTAAGTTTTGTGTGATTGAAGTTTTCAAGCTTTGGGTGAGATATCAATATGAGGAGAATAATGAGTGGAAAGGCCCTAAGCTTGGGGATGCCCAAGGCACCCCAAGGTAATATTCAAGGAAGACTCAAGTGCCTAAGCTTGGGGATGCCCCGGGAGGCATCCCCTCTTTCGTCTTCAAAACTATCGGTATACCTTACTCTGAGCTATATTTTTATTCGTCACATGATATGTGTTTTGCTTGGAGCGTATTTTCAATTTTACTTGCTGTTTTGAATAAAATCATTGGATCTGAAATCTTGAATGAAAAAGAACCCTCCCATGGCTAGTTAATTATTTGACTACTCAGTGTTCTTCACAGTTTGTCATTTACTCATGTGCTTCAAATATATCCTATGAGTAAATGGTTGAATGAATTGAATATCATAAATCTAAATTTATATATGTTTCATATGCTTATACCATGGGGAGTAATGACTTCACACATAATAAGTATAGGTGGTAAATTTATTGAAAGTTAGCAAACACAGAATTGGTCACTTGAACAATTCATGAAATAATATTAAAGGAAGAGAGATTTCACATATAAATACACTATCTTGGACATCTTTTGTAATTGTGAGCACTCATTAAAATATGACATGCTAAAAGGTTGATGTTGGACAAGGAAGACAACTTAATGGGTTATGTTTTCCTATATCCGAAACATCATATTGTCTTGGACCATCCAACATGTTGAGCTTGCCTTTCCCTCTCATGCTAGCCAAATTCTTTGCACCAAGTAGAAATACTACTTGTGCTTCCAAACATCCCTTAAACCAGTTTTGCCATGAGAGTCCACCATACCTACCTATTGATTGAATAAGATCCTTCAAGTAAGTTGTCATCGGTGCATGCAATAAAAAATTGCTCTCTAAATATGTATGATCTATTAGTGCGAAGAAAATAAGCTTTATATGAACTTGTGATAGGGAAGAAATAAAAGTGACGAACTGCATAATAAAGGTCTTTATCACAAGCGGCAATATAAAGTGACGTTCTTTTGCATTAAGATTTTGTGCATCCAACCATAAAAGCGCATGACAACCTCTACTTCCCTCTGTGAAGGGCCTATCTTTTACTTTTATCTTCTACCCTTATACAAGAGTCATGGTGATCATCACTTTTCCCTTTTACACTTTTTTCTTTGGCAAGCACTTTGTGTTGGAGTGATCCGGATATATATATATATATATATATATATATATATATATATATCCACTTGGATCGAGGTTTTCATAAAGTACTATTGTTGACATTACCCTTTAGGTAAAAGGTTGGGAGGCGAAACTATAAGCCCCTATCTTTCTCTATGTCCGATTAAAACTTTGAACCCACAAATATCACGTGAGTGTTAGCAATTGTGAAAGATTAAATGATAGTTGAGTATGTGGAGTTTGCTGAATCAAAGCTCTTACATAGACCCTTCCCGAAAATAAGATGAATTGCAATTGTTTGATGACTAAGAGCACGATTTGTTAGTTTTCAAGAAAGTTTATGATCTACGAATAGCTTGTTACTTGATCATGAGAAGTTTTATGAGTTGAGCTACTGTTATGATATATAATGATGCTAGAAAAAGTGATTGAAACTATCATTGATCAAACTTAAGCACTTGCTAGCATTCACACTTCATAAATTATTTCTTTTATCATTTACCTACTCGAGGACGAGCATGAATTAAGCTTGGGGATGCTGATACGTCTCCAACGTATCTATAATTTACGAAATATTCATGCCATGTTTACAATAGTTTTATATGATTTTGGTATGATTTGATTAGAACTAACCCGGACCGACGCTGTTTTCGGCAGAACTACCGTGGTGTTGTTTTTGTGCAGAAACAAAAGTTCTCGGAATGCGCTAAAAATCAGCGGAGATTTTTTCTGGAAAATATAAAAAATACTGGAATGAAGAGTTACTGGAGGGGAGTCCCGTGGGCCCCATGAGGGTGGAGGGTCCTTGTGGACTCCCCGTGGGGCCCCCTGACATGTTCTCGACCCAACCTCTCCTATAAATCCCCAAACCTCCAGAAAATAACCTAGATCGGAAGTTCTGCCGCCGCAAGCCTCTGTAGCCATGAGAAATCAATCTAGGCCCTCTCTGGCACCCTACCGAAGGGGGCCATCATCACCGGAGGCCATGGAGGAGTATCCAGGAGGGGCCATCATCGCCATGAAGGCCAAGGACCAGAGGGAGAACCTCTCCCCATCTAGGGGGAGGCCATGGAGGAGGAAGCACAAGGGGGAGAACCTCTCCTCCTCTCTCTCGGTGGCGCTGGAGTGCCATCGGGAGGGGAATCATCACCGCGGTGATCGTCTTCATCAACATCACCATCATCATCACCATCCTCATCTCTTTTACGCGGTCCACTCTCCCGCACCCTGCTGTAATCCCTACTTGAACATGGTGCTTTATGCCACATATTATGATCCAACGATGTGTTGCCATCCTATGATGTTTTGAGTAGATACCCTTTGTCTTTGGGTTGATTGATGATCTATATTGGTATGAGTTGTATGTTTTATTTTGGTTCTATCCTATTGTGCCCTCCGTGTCGCGCAAGCGTGAGGTATTCCCATTGTAGGGTGTTGCAATACATTCATGATTCGCTTATAGTGGGTTGCTTGAGTGATAGAAGCATAAACCCGAGTAAGGGGGTTGTTGCGTATGGGATAAAGGGGACTTGATGCTTTAATGCTATGGTTGGGTTTTACCTTAATGATCTTTAGTAGTTGCGGATGCTTGCTAGAGTTCAATCATAAGTGCATATGATCCAAGAAGAGAAAGTATGTTAGCTTATGGCTCTCCCTCATATGAAATTGCAATGACGACTACCGGTCTTGTTAACGATTTCCTAGGATAATCCCGCACACCGATCCATCATTATTCCACACTCGATATTTATAATATTTAGTAATATATTCTAACTTTATGATAACAACACCTACTTTTATGTTTTAGCTCTCCGATATCATGCAAAGTTATCCTCTTCATACCCACAACGTAGTTTTATTTCCCGTTTCAAGTTGGAAGCGAACGTTGGGTGCACGTTGAGTCGTATCAGTGGCAGATAGGACTTGAGAGAATATTGATCTTACCTTTAGCTCCTTGTGGGTTCGACACTCCATACTTATCACTTCCACCATTGGGAATTGATACGATGATTCCATGCACTTGGGGATTATCAGTCGGCGGCCCAACGCGATGGCAACGGCGGCGGCTCGCAGCCGGGGGCGGCCCGAAGCGACAGTCGCAGCGGAGGTGGGTTGGAAGCAGAGGTGGAACGAGGCACATCCGGGTCATATCTGACTCTATTTTTGGCTCAGTTTTCACATGGTGGTTTCACTCTCCCTCGAGAGGCGTCTCAGAGATGGTGACGATGCGCGAGACCCGGACGACGGCTCTCACTTAGCAGTTTTGCCGCATTGGGGTTCCTGATGCCCTATTCGATTTGTTTTTGGTCTCCAACGGGAGTAGTTTTCCATCAAATACAAACTTGATGTGTAGCCGCTGTCCGTGTTGCTTTTGGTTTGACTGCAATTTAACAGACTACACAGTCGGTGGCGACGGCTCAGCAGCAACCCTAACTTCTTTGATGATGAATTTGCCAATTCTTTCCAATGTTGGTCTTCTTCTCCTGGACAATCGCGAGCTTCTCGACCCCTGAGAGAAATCCCTCCAAGAACTCAACACCACCGTGCGCAGGCCCCACAGTGGGCGCCAACTGTCGTGGATTTGTCACGGCAGATGTCCTAGTGTGAGGAGTTAGTTGTGAGGCCAACGCATCTATGTGGTAGCTTGAGAGGGGTTGATCGGGATGAGAGTGTTGGGGAACGTAGCAATAATTCAAAAAATTTCCTACGTGTCACCAAGATCAATATAGGAGATGCTAGCAACGAGAGAGAGGGAGTGCATCTTCATACCCTTGAAGATCGTTAAGCGGAAGTGTTACAAGAACGCGGTTGATGGAGTCGTACTTGCGGCGATTCAAATCGCGGAAGATCCGATCTAGCGCTGAACGGACGGCGCCTCCGCGTTCAACACACGTACAGCCCGGGGACGTCTCCTCCTTCTTGATCCAGCAAGGGGAGAGGAGAAGTTGAGGGAGAACTCCAGCAGCACGACGGCGTGGTGTCGATGGAGCTCGTGGTTCTCCGGCAGAGCTTCGCTAAGCACTACGGAGGAGGAGGAGGTGTATGAGGAGGGAGGGCTGCGCCAGGGAAGAGGTGCGGCTGCCCTCCCACCCCTCCACTATATATAGGGGCAAGGGGAGAGGGGGAGGCGCCCTAGGGTTTCCCCTAGGGGGTGGCGGCCAAGAAGATTGGATCTCCCTAGGGAAAATCCTAGGGAGACTTGCCCCCCAAGCCAAGCAGGTGGAGGCTTGCCTCCCAAGCCAGGTGGAGGCGCCCCACCTCCCCAAGTAAAGTGGGAAAGGGTGTGGGGGGTGCACCACCCCTTAGTGGGCTGGTTTGCCCCTTCCCCTTTGACCCATGAGGCCCTCCAACACTTGCTGGGGCTCCCAAAACACCTTTCGGTCATGCTGGCCATAGCCTGGTACCCCCGGAACACTTCCGGACTCCAATACCCTTCGTCCAATATATCGATATTCACCGCCGGACCATTCCGGAACTCCTCGTGATGTCCGGGATCTCATCCGGGACTCCAAACAACCTTCGGTAACCACATACTATTTCCCGTAACAACTCTAGCATCACCAAACCTTAAGTGTGTAGACCCTACGGGTTCGGGAACCATGCAGACATGACCGAGACACCTCTCCGGCCAATAACCAATAGCGGGATCTGGATACCCATATTGACTCCCACATGTTCCATGATGATCTCATCGGATGAGCCACGATGTCGAGGATTCACTCAATCCCGTATACAATTCCCTTTGTCAATCGGTATGTTACTTGCCCGAGATTCGATCGTCGGTATCCCAATACCTCGTTCAACCTCGTTACCGGCAAGTCACTTTACTCGTTCCGTAATGCATGATCCCATGACTAACTACTTAGTCACATTGAGCTCATTATGATGATGCATTACCGAGTGGGCCCAGAGATACCTCTCCATCATATGGAGTGACAAATCCCAGTCTCGATTCGTGCCAACCCAACAGACACTTTTGGAGATACCTGTAGTGCACCTTTATAGCCACCCGGTTACGTTGTGACGTTTGGTACACCCAAAGCATTCCTACGGTATCCGGGAGTTGCACAATCTCATGGTCTAAGGAAACGATACTTGACATTAGAAAAGCTCTTAGCAAACGAACTACACGATCTTGTGCTATGCTTAGGATTGGGTCTTGTCCATCACATCATTCTCCTAATGATGTGATCCCGTTATCAATGACATCCAATGTCCATGGTCAGGAAACCATAACCATCTATTGATCAACGAGCTAGTCAACTAGAGGCTTTCTAGGGACATGTTGTGGTCTATGTATTCACACATGTATTACGGTTTCCAGTTAATACAATTATAGCATGAACAATAGACAATTATCATGAACAAGGAAATATAATAATAACCATTTTATTATTGCCTCTAGGGCATATTTCCAACAGTCTCCCACTTGCACTAGAGTCAATAATCTAGTTCACATCACTATGTGATTGTAATGAATCCAACACCCATGGGGTTTGTTCATATCTTGCTTGTGAGAGAGGTTATTAGTCAACGGGTCTGAACCTTTCGGATCCGTGTGTGCTTTACAAATCTCTGTGTCATCTTGTAGATGCAGCTACCACGCGCTACTTGGAGCTATTCCAAATAACTGCTCTACTATACGAAACCGGTTTACTACTCAGAGTCATCCGGATTAGTGTCAAAGTTTGCATCGACGTAACCCTTTACGACGAACTCTTTTACCACCTCCATAATCGAGAAAATTCCTTAGTCCACTAGTTACTAAGGATAAGTTCGACCGTTGTCATGTGTCCATTCCTGGATCACTATTGTACCCCTTGACTAACTCATGGCAAGGCACACTTCAGGTGCGGTACACAGCATAGCATACTGTAGAGCCTACGTCTAAAGCATAGGGGACAACCTTCGTCCTTTCTCTCTCTTCTGCCGTGGTCATGTTTTGAGTCTTACTCAATACTCACACCTCGTAACACAGCCAAGAACTCCGTCTTTGCTGATCTATTTTGAACTCCTTCAAAATCTTGTCACGGTATGTATTCATTTGAAAGTACTATTAAGCGTTTTTGATCTATCCTTATAGATCTTGATGCTCAATGTTCAAGTAGCTTAATCCAGGTTTTCCATTGAAAAACACTTTCAAATAACCCTGTATGCTTTCCAGAAATTCGACATCATTTCTGATCAACAATATGTCAACAACATATACTCATCAAAAACTCTGTAGTGCTCCCACTCACTTCTTTGGAAATACAAGTTTCTCATAAAATTGTATAAACCCAAAATCTTTGATCATTTCATCAAAGCGTACATTCCAACTCCGAGATGCTTACTCCAGTCCTTAGAAGGATTGCTGGAGCTTTGCATACTTGTTAGCATCTTTCAGGATTGACAAAACCTTCTGGTTGTATCACATACAACCTTTCCTCAAGAAAATCGTCGAGGAAACAATGTTTTGACATCCTATCTGCAAGATTTCATAAATAATGCAGTAACTGCTAATATAATTCCAACATACTCTTAGCATCGCTATGAGTGAGAAAGTCTCATCGCAGTCAACTCCTTGAACTTGCCGGAAAACATCTTAACGACAAGTCGAGCTTTCTTAATGGTGACACTTACCATCATTGTCTGTCTTCCTTTTAAAATCCATCTGCACCCAACAGCCTTACGACCATCAAGTAGTTCTTCCAAAGTCTACACTTTGTTTTTATACATGGATCCTCTCTCGGATTTTATGGCCTCGAGCCATTCGTCGGAATCCGGGCCCATCATCGCTTCTCCATAGCTCGTAGGTTCATTGTTGTCTAGCAACATGACTTCCAAGACAGGATTACGTACCACTCTGAAGTAGCATGCATCCCTGTCGTCCTACGAGGTTTGGTAGTGACTTGATCCGAAGTTTCATGATCACTATCATAAGCTTCCACTTCAATTGGTGTAGGTGCCACAGGAACAACTTCCTGCGCCCTGCTACACACTAGTTGAAGTCATGGTTCAATAACCTCATCAAGTCTCCACCATCCTCCCACTCAATTCTTTCGAGAGAAACTTTTCCTCGAGAAAGGACCCGTTTCTAGAAACAATCGCTTTTGCTTCCAGATCTGAAATAGGAGGTATACCCAACTGTTTTGGGTATTCTATGAAGATGCATTTATCCGCTTTGGGTTCGAGCTTATCAGCCTGAAACTTTTTCACATAAGCGTCGCAGCCCCAAACTTTTAAGAAACGACAGCTTAGGTTTCTCTAAACCATAGTTCATACGGCGTCGTCTCAACGGAATTGCGTGGTGCCCTATTTAAAGTGAATGCGGTTGTCTCTAATGCCTAACCCGTAAACGATAGTGGTAATTCGATAAGAGACATCATGGTATGCACCATATCCAATAGGGTGCAGTTATGATGTTCGGACACACCATCACACTATGGTGTTCCAGGCGGTATTAGTTGTGAAACAATTTCCACAATGTCTTAATTGTGTGCCAAACTCGTAACTCAGATATTCATCTCTATGATCATATCATAGACATTTTATCCTCTTGTCACGACGATCTTCAACTTCACTTTGAAATTACTTAAACCTTTGAATAATTCAGACTTGTGTTTCATCAAGTAAATATACTCGGCATCTACTCAAATCATCTGTGAAGCAAGAAAGTAATGATATCCACTGCATGCCTCAGCACTCATTGGACTGCACACATCAAAATGTATTACTTCCAACAAGTTGCTTTCTTGTTCCATCTTACTGAAAACGAGGCCTTTCAGTCATCTTGCCCATGTGGTATGATTTGCATGTCTCAAGTGATTCAAAATCAAGTGAGTCCAAACGATCCATCTGTATGGACTTTCTTCATGCATATATACTAATAGACATGGTTCGCATGTCTCAATCTTTTCAAAAACGAGTGAGTCCAAAGATCCATCAACATGGAGCTTCTTCATGCGTTTTATACCAATATGACTCAAGTGGCAGTGCCACAAGTATGTGGTACTATCATTACTATCTTATATCTTTTGGCATGAACATGTGTATCACTACGATCGAGATTCAATAAACCATTCATTTTAGGTGCAAGACCATTGAAGGTATTATTCAAATAAACAGAGTAACCATTATTTTCCTTTAATGAATAACCGTATTGCGATAAACATAATCCAATCATGTCTATGCTCAACGCAAACACCAAATAACAATTATTTAGGTTTAACACCAATCTCGATGGTAGAGGGAGCATGCGATGCTTGATCACATCAACCTTGGAAACACTTCCAACACATATCGTCATCTCACCTTTAGCTAGTCTCCGTTTATTCCGTAGCCTTTTATTTCGAGTTACCAACACTTAGCAACCGAACCGGTATCTAATACCCTGGTGCTACTAGGAGTACTAGTAAAGTACACATTAATATAATGTATATCCAATATACTTCTGTCGACCTTGCCTGCCTTCTCATCTACCAAGTATCTAGGGTAGTTCTGCTTCAGTGACCGTTCCCCTCATTACAGAAGCACTTAGTCTCGGGTTTGGGTTCAACCTTGGGTTTCTTCACTAGAGCAGCAACTGATTTGCCGTTTCATGAAGTATCCCTTCTTTCCCTTGCCCTTCTTGAAACTAGTGGTGTTACCAACCGTCAACAAGTGATGCTCCTACTTGATTTCTACTTTCGCGGTGTCAAACATCGCGAGTTGCTCAAGGATCATCATGTCTATCCCTGATATGTTATAGTTCATCACGAAGCTCTAATAGCTTGGTGGCAGTGACTATGGAGAACCATCACTATCTCATCTGGAAGATTAACTCCCACTCGATTCAAGCGATTGTAGTACTCAGACAATCTGAGCACATGCTCAACGATTGAGCTTTTCTCCCTTAGTTTGCAGGCTTAAGAAACTTGTCAGAGGTCTCATACCTCTTGACGTGGGCACTAGTCTGAAATCCCAATTTCAGTCTTTGGAACATCTCATATGTTCTACGACGTTTCAAAAACGTCTTTGGCGCCTCAATTCTAAACCGTTAGCATTACGCACTGAACTATCACGTAGTCATCAAAACGTGTATGTCAGATGTTCGCAACATCCACAGACGACGCTCGAGGTTCACACACCGAGTGGTGCATTAAGGACATAAGCCTTCTGCGCAGCAATGAGGATAATCCTCAGTTTACGGACCCAGTCCGCATAATTTCTACTATCAACTTTCAACTAAATTTTGTCTGGGAACATATCTTAAACAGTAGAACTAAAGTGTAAGCTATGACATAATTTGCAAAGACCTTTTGACTATGTTCATGATAATTAAGTTCATCTGATTATTTAATGAACTCCCACTTAGATAGACATCCCTCTAGTCATCTAAGTGATACATGATCCGAATCGACTAGACCGTGTCCGATCATCACGTGAGACGGACTAGTCATCAACGGTGAACATCTCCATGTTGATCGTATCTACTATACGACTCATGTTCGACCTTTCGGTCTCTTGTGTTCCGAGGCCATGTTTGTACATGCTAGGCTCGTCAAGTCAACCTAAGTGTTTCGCATGTGTAAATCTGGCTTACACCCGTTGTATGCGAACGTTAGAATCTATCACACCCGATCATCACGTGGTGCTTCGAAACAACGAACCTTCGCAACGGTGCACAGTTAGGGGGAACACATCTCTTGAAATTTTAGTGAGGGATCATCTTATTTATGCTACCGTCGTTCTAAGCAAATAAGATGTAAACATGACAAACATCACATGCAAATCATAAAGTGACATGATATGGCCAATATCATCTTGTGCCTTTGATCTCCATCTTCGAGGCGCGACATGATCACCTTCGTCACCGGCATGACACCATGATCTCCATCATCATGATCTCCATCATCGTGTCTTCATGAAGTTGTCTCGCCAACTATTACTTCTACTACTATGGCTAACGGTTAGCAATAAAGTAAAGTAATTACATGGCGTTTTTCATTGACACGGAGGTCATACAATAAATTAAGACAACTCCTATGGCTCCTGCCGGTTGTCATAATCATCGACATGCAAGTCGTGATTCCTATTACAAGAACATGATCAATCTCATACATCATATATATATATAATTCATCACATCCTTTTAGCCATATCACATCACATAGCATACCCTGCAAAAACAAGTTAGACGTCCTCTAATTGTTGTTGCATGTTTTACGTGGCTGCTATGGGTTTCTAGCAAGAACGTTTCTTACCTACGCAAAAGCCACAACGGTGATATGCCAATTGCTATTTACCCTTCATAAGGACCCTCTTCATCGAATCCGATCCGACTAAAATGGGAGAGACAGACAGCCGCTAGCCACCTTATGCATCAAGTGCACGTAAGTTGGTGGAACCTGTCTCACGTAAGAGTACGTGTAAGGTCGGTCCGGGCCGCTTCATCCCACAATGCCGCCGAATCAAGATAAGACTAGTAACGGTAAGCAAATTGAATAAATCATCGCCCACAACTACTTTGTGTTCTACTCGTGCATAGAATCTACGCATAGACCTAGCTCATGATGCCACTGTTGGGGAACGTAGCAATAATTCAAAAAATTTCCTACGTGTCACCAAGATCAATCTAGGAGATGCTAGCAACGAGAGAGAGGGAGTGCATCTTCATACCCTTGAAGATCGTTAAGTGGAAGCGTTACAAGAACGCGGTTGATGGAGTCGTACTTGCGGCGATTCAAATCGTGGAAGATCTGATCTAGTGCCAAACGGACGGCGCCTCCGCGTTCAACACACGTACAGCCCGGGGACGTCTCCTCCTTCTTGATCCAGCAAGGGGAGAGGAGAAGTGTAACGCCCACGATGCGGCTATATCTCCCACGTGTCGAGGCACGACTTAGAGGCATAACCGCATAGTGGTTTTGTCGCAAGAAGGGTCATCTTCACACAATCCCATGTAATGAAAAAGAATGGGATAAAGAGTTGGCTTACAATCGCCACTTCACACAATACATAAATATTATTCATACATCATCCAAAATACAAACATATAGACCGACTACGGTTAAAAATCCAGATGAAAATAAGACAACCCCAAATGTTAGATCCCCGATCATCCCAACTGGGCTCCACTACTGATCATCAGGAAAAGACACATAATAACGACCACGTTCCTCGTCGAACTCCCACTTGAGATCGACCCCATCATCTGCACTGGCATCATCGGCACCTGCAACTGTTTTGGTAGAAACTGTGAGTCACGGGGACTCAGCAATCTCACACCCGCGAGATCAAGACTATTTAAGCTTATAGGAAAGGAAGGTGTAGAGAGGTGGAGCTGCAGCGGCAATACGCATATATGGTGGCTAACATACGCTAGAGAGAGCGAGAAGAGAAGCAACGGAATGGTCGTCATCTAGCAATGACCAAGAAATGATCCTGAACACCTACTTACGTCATACATAACTCAAACCGTGTTCACTTCCTGGACTCCACCGAGAAGAGACCGTCACGGCTACACACACAGTTGATGTATTTTAATTGGGTCAAGTGACAAGTTATCTACAACCGGACATTAACAAATTCCCATCTGCCTCATAACCGCGGGCACGGCTTTCGAAAGATAATACCCTGCAGGGGTGTCCCAACTTAGCCCATCATAAGCTCTCACGGTCAACGAAGGATAAACCTTCTCCCGGAAAGACCCGATCAGTCTTGGAATCCCGGTTTACAAGACATTTCGACAATGGTAAAACAAGACCAGCAAAGCCGCCCGAATGTGCCGACAAATCCCGATAGGAGCTGCACATATCTCGTTCTCAGGGCACACCGGATAAGCGAAGCGTACAGGTACCAACATAACCCAAGTTGCCAAGGGACGGTCCCGCACGGTGCTCTAGTTTGGACCAGCACTCAGAGGAACACTGGCCCGGGGGTTAAAATAAGATGACCCTCGGGCTCGCGAAAACCCGGGGGAAAAAGGCTTAGGCGGCAAATGGTAAAACCAAAGTTGGGCCTTGCTGGAGGATATTCAAGGCGAACTGTCAAGGGGGTCCCATAAATCACCCGACCGCGTAAGGAACGCAAACTCAAGGAACATATTCCCAGTATAACAGTAATTAGGGCGGCAAGAGTGGAACAAAACACCAGGCATAAGGCCGAGCCTTCCACCCTTTACCAAATATATATAGATGCATTAATTAAATAAGAGATATTGTGATATCCCAACATATCCATGTTCCAACATGGAACAAACTTCAACTTCACCTGCAACTAGCAACGCTATAAGAGGGGCTGAGCAAAAGCGGTAACATAGCCAAACAAAGGTTTGCTAGGAAAGGATGGTTAGAGGCTGACATGGCAAAATGGGAGACATGATATAGCAAGTGATAGGTAGCGCAGCATGGCAATAGAGCGAACAACTAGCAAAGCAAAGATAGAAGTGATTTCGAGGGGTGGTCATCTTGCCTGCAAGGTTCTCAGAGTAGTCGAGAGCTTGATCCTCGTAAGCGTACTCAACAGGTTCCTCGTTCACGAGCTCGTCTCCCGGCTCTACCCAAGACAAGAACACAAACAAACGGAACCACAATCAACCACGAGAAATGCACAAGCAACATGATGCAAAACATGTATGATATGCGATGCATATGCGTGCTCCGGAAGGAAAAAGATGAATATGGCAGTAACTTGGCAAACCAAGCATGCCACTGGAAAGATGAGATGATTTCGGTCGAAATCGATATAAAGATCACCGGAATCGGATGCATGGTTTGCAAATGGCAAGCAAAACAAGAATGACGCGAATCTGCGATAAACAGCATGATAGCACTTAAAATGCAACAAACAACAATGCTACAACACTCCAACATAGCAACAAAGCACATGGCAGTAATATACAGGAGATGCTTGACAAAAGATGAACACTGAGCTACGGCTAGATCACAACATATCAAGCTCAAACAAGCATGGCAAAAGTGCAAAAGATAACAGGATCACAGACTTGGGAGAAAAACTGGACATGGCAGTAAACAGCATCAGGTAGCAATGTTCAGAGCACGAAATCAACATGCTACAGGAAATTAACATAGCAAAACAAGGCATGGCAGTGTTCTACTAAATGCATTTGACAAAAGTCCCTTACTGGCCATAAGCCAAAAAGGACCAGAAGATATGATGGCAAGCATGTAAACATAGCAAGTTTCGTTATCAGGTTTCAGACTTAGCAGAAAACAGAGCATGGCAGAAATAATAATATGTAGGCCTCTTTGTGAGCTTGATGCACTCACTACAGAACAACGCACTACAAACCAAGCACACCTACAGCAGGATGGGATGTTTATGAAGAAATCCATGGCAAGAACAATTGCATAACATGTATGGATCAACTACAATAAGCTTGGCAAAATTGCATATCATGTTCAGAATCTGCCAGAAATATTTTATAGCAAAAGTAGATCAAGATTGAGTCATGCTATGGCACTCCATAATTGCAAACAAGGGCCGGAATGGATCAATTACAACTATAGCTACAAAACATCCTTAATGAATATCTCCAAAATATGCATGGATCTCTCTGTAGCATCAAGTTTACATGGCAACAAAATAGCAGCAGACAAAGACTTAGAGAAATCACCAAGTCCCTGAAATCAGAAATATTACGGTGCCTAATTTGCATGTTTGTGCTAGTCACCAAATAGATCCCAAAAATACATGTCATACACCCTTGGAAAGATGGCATGACATACTTCAAAACACATGTAGAGCTCATGCCCATAAGATGCACAGATTAAATGATACAAAAATGACAAATCTCCAAGTTCTGATAAGAACCAGAGGATAACAGCAACTAGCCCTCTTCCAACAGAGATTCGGGAATCAAGATGACCTCTAATGAGCATGGTGCAATTTAACAACATGAAGAGCATCACGAGACGAACAATTTGACATATTACACGCGTAAATCAGAGCTACATGCAAGGAGTTACGCACTGAGGAACATGAGCATATGCTGTAGAAGATTGAGGACTTGGGAATTTTCGGGGTCGCGAGAAAGTCAACCTGCTACAGGAACCCGATCCAGATCTGGCCGGGCCGGGCCTCGAGCTCGCTGGAGCTAGGCGACGGGGCGGAGGAGGAAGCGGTGGCCGGCCGGAGGGGAGGAGGCCGACGGGCGCGGGGGAAGAGGCGGCGCCGGCGGAGGCGGTGCGGGGCCGGCGACGAGGTGGCGTGGACGGCGGCGAGTGGCGGCGGAGCACAGCGGGTGGCGGGCGGCTGTGGCGGCGCCGGCGAGGCGCAAGGGCGGCGGCGCGGTGAGGAGGCGAGCGCGCGGCGGCGGGGGCAGGCGCGCGGCGGCGGCCGGGCCGGGAGGACCGGCGTTGGGCCCGCGGGCTCCGGCGGCGGCGGCGACGGGCTTGCCACGTGGCAGCCGCGGGTTGGCCGCGGGGGCGGCAGCGACTTGTCCGGCCGGAGCGGACGCGTCCGGCGCGGCGCGGAGGGATTTTAGGGTTACGGGAGACTGCGAATGTTATTTCGGGAAGCCCACATATTTATAGGTAGAGGGAGCTAGGAGGCTCCAAATGAGGTGCGGTTTTCGCCCACACGATCGTGATCGAACGACCTAGAGCATTGAAGAGAGTTTGGTGGGTTTTGTGCTGGTTTTCAGGGGGGGTTTTGTTGGACACTCAAATGGACATTGCGGATGCCCGGTTAACCGTTGGAGTACCAAACGACCTCCAAATGGAACGGAACTTGACCGGTGGTCTCCGGGTGGTATAATAAGGCCACTTGACAAGCCTCGGTCCATTCCGAGAAAGTTTGACACCCGCACACGAAAGAAAACAAGAGGGATGCGCCGGAGGAGATAGGAGCGCCGGATTGCAAAACGGACAACGGGGAAAATGTTCGGATGCATGAGACGAACACGTATGCAAATGCAATGCGCATGATGACATGATATGAAAATGCATGACATGACAAAATGCAAAACAAAAGACAAAACCCGACCACGGAGGGAATATCATATCACAAAGCCGAAAATGGCAAGAGTCGGAGTTACAAATATGGCAAGTTACATGCGGGGTGTTACAAGAAGTTGAGGGAGAACTCCAGCAACACGACGGCGTGGTGGCGATGGAGCTCGTGGTTCTCCGGCAGAGCTTCGCTAAGCACTACGGAGGGGGAGGAGGAGGTGTATGAGGAGGGAGGGCTGCGCCAGGGAAGAGGTGCGGCTGCCCTCCCACCCCTCCACTATATATAGGGGCAAGGGGAGAGGGGGAGGCGCCCTAGGGTTTCCCCTAGGGGGTGGCGGCCAAGCAGATTGGATCTCCCTAGGGAAAATCCTAGGGAGACTTGCCCCCCAAGCCAAGCAGGTGGAGGCTTGCCTCCCAAGCCAGGCGGAGGCGCCCCACCTCCCCAAGTAACGTGGGAAAGGGTGTGGGGGGTGCACCACCCCTTAGTGGGCTGGTTTGCCCCTTCCCCTTTGGCCCATGAGGCCCTCAAACACTTGCCGGGGCTCCCGAAACAAATTTCGGTCATGCAGGCCATAGCCTGGTACCCCCGGAACACTTCCAGACTCCAATACCCTTCGTCCAATATATCGATCTTCACCGCCGGACCATTCCGGAACTCCTCGTGATGTCCGGGATCTCATCCGGGACTCCGAACAACCTTCGGTAACCACATACTATTTCCCATAACAACTCTAGCGTCACCGAACCTTAAGTGTGTAGACCCTACGGGTTCGGGAACCATGCAGACATGACCGAGACACCTCTCCGGCCAATAACCAATAGCGGGATCTGGATACCCATATTGACTCCCACATGTTCCACGATGATCTCATCGGATGAACCACAATGTCGAGGATTCAGTCAATCCCGTATACAATTCCCTTTATCAATCGGTATGTTACTTGCCCGAGATTCGATGGTCGGTATCCCAATACCTCATTCAATCTCGTTACCGGCAAGTCACTTTACTCGTTCCGTAATGCATGATCCTGTGACTAACTACTTAGTCACATTGAGCTCATTATGATGATGCATTACCGAGTGGGCCCAGAGATACCTCTCCGTCATACGGAGTGACAAATCCCAGTCTCGATTCGTGCCAACCCAACAGACACTTTCGGAGATACCTGTAGTGCACCTTTATAGCCACCCAGTTATGTTGTGACATTTGGTACACCCAAAGCATTCCTACGGTATCTGGGAGTTGCACAATCTCATGGTCTAAGGAAACGATACTTGACATTAGAAAAGCTCTTAGCAAACAAACTACACGATCTTGTGCTATGCTTAGGATTGGGTCTTGTCCATCACATCATTCTCCTAATGATGTGATCCCGTTATCAATGACATCCAATGTCCATGGTTAGGAAACCATAACCATCTATTGATCAACGAGCTAGTCAACTAGAGGCTTACTAGGGACATGTTGTGGTCTATGTATTCACACATGTATTACGGTTTCCAGTTAATACAATTATAGCATGAACAATAGACAATTATCATGAACAAGGAAATATAATAATAACCATTTTATTATTGCCTCTAGGGCATATTTCCAACAGAGAGATGCGAGGCGGATCAACATACAAGACAAGGATTTAGACAGCTTCGGGCCCCGGGAAACATCATCCGGAAATAGCCGTACATGCTGTTTGTGGCTAGGTCTTATTATGCTCATGAGGGAGTCGCCGCATAAACCGGCTCTCCTAATTGTGTCTAACCTTCAAGATTATCTCTCTCTTGGGGTGCCCTGCCCCTCCTTATATAAGTTGAAGGGGCGGGTTACATGTAGAGTCCTAATCGGATTAAGACTTAAAATATTCCGACTTCTCATCACGGGCTTCTCTCCATGGGATTCTTAACGTCTTGGGCTTCTTAACGTCTCAGGCTTATTAACCCCAGGCTACTCTTTCTGCCGGGTTATAACTATTTGCCGACTTACCACTATCTGTCGGCTCACCACTATCTGCTGGCTTATCTCCATCTGCCGGCTTACCACTGTCTGTCGGCTTATCACTGTCTGCCGGCTCACCAATGGGTCACCAGGCTCGGCTGGGTCATCAGTGAATTGTCAGTCCTCGGGCGGTTTACCAATGAAATACAAAGTCCCTGCCGGGTCATAACTCCAGCCGGGTCGTACCACGGGGTATATCACCGACATTAGTGATATTGCTTCAAATTGCTCAGCCGCTTTCTCTATCCAAATATGTCCAAAACCTAAACTCCAACTCAGCCCCACCAATATTGCCGATCCGGAGCCACCGAGTTCATCTAGACTTAGCCACTGCCAAAACCCTAATAAGTCGGATCCACCGATATGGATCTCGGTCCCACCAAGATGGCCTTGCCAGCTCCCTGTTACTTGTTGCAATTATTTCAGTTTCACCGAGAATTGCAATCGGTCTCAGCGAGATGGCTTGACCAACTCTTTGTTGCTTATTGCTTCACTTCATTCTCACCGAGATGATGCAATCGACGCCATCGAGATGAGGTTTGCACTAAGCTCTTGCACATCGGTCCTCCGAGTTGTTCTAGTCGGTCCGACCGAGATTCCTAACGTTCATATCTTTACACAGATCGGTGCCACCGAGTTTACTGATCGGTGCCACCGAGATGGGTCAAAGACGTGTAACGGTTGGATTTTGTGTGGAGGCTATATATACCCCTCCATCCCTTCTTCTCTATAGAGAGAGCCATCAGAACATGCCTACACTTCCACCATTCATTTTCTGAGAGAGAACCACCTACTCATGTGTTGAGATAAAGACATTCCATTCCTACCATTTGAACCTTGGTTTCTGGCCTTCCCCAAGTTGCTTTCCACTCAAATCCCTCATCCACCATAGCCAAATCTGTGAGAGAGAGTTGAGTGTTGGGGAGACTATCATTTGAAGCAGAAGAGCAAGGAGTTCATCATCAACACACTGTCTATTACCTTTTAGAGAGTGGTGTCTCCTAGATTGGTTAGGTGTCGCTTGGGAGCCTCCGACATGATGTGGAGTTGAACCAAGAAGTTTGTAAGGGCAAGGAGATTGCCTACTTCATGAAGATCTACCTGAGTGAGGCAAGTCCTTCATGGACGATGGCCATGGTGGGATAGACAAGGTTGCTTCTTCGTGGACCCCTCTGATGGAAATATGCCCTAGAGGCAATAATAAAGTTGTTATTATTATATTTCCTTATTCATGATGAAGGTTTATTATTCATGCTAGAATTGTATTGATCGGAAACTTAAATACATGTGTGGAAACATAAAAAAATACCATGTCCCTAGTGAGCCTCTATTAGACTAGCTCGTTGATCAAAGATGGTTAAGTTTTCCTAACCATAGACATGAGTTGTCATTTGATAACGGGATCACATCATTTGGAGAATAATGTGATGGACAAGACCCACCATTAGCATAGGATATGATCGTTCAGTTTATTGCTAGTGCTTTCTTAATGTCAAATACATGTTTCTCCAACCATGAGATCATGCGACTCCTGGATACCGGAGGAATACCATGTCTGCTATCAAACGTCACAACATAACTGGGTGATCATAAAGATGCTCTACAGGTATCTCCGAAGGTATCTGTTGGGTTGGCATGGATTGAGACTGGGATTTGTCACTCTGTGTTATGGAGAGGTATCTCTGGGCCCTCTCGGTATACAACATCACAAGAAGCTTGCAAGCAAAGTGACTAAGGAGTTAGTTGCAAGATGATGTATTACAGAACGAGTAAAGAGACTTGCCGGTAATGAGATTGAACTAGGTATGGAGATAGCGACGATCGAATCTCGGGCAAGTAACATACCAACAAACAAAGGGAATTACGTATGTTGTCTTAAAGGTTTGACCGATAAAGATCTTCGTAGAATATGTAGGAACCAATATGGGTATCCAGGTCCCGCTATTGGTCATTGACCGGAGAAGCCTCCCGGTCATGTCTACATCATTCTCGAACCCGTAGGGTCCGCATGCTTAACGTTCGTTGACGATATAGTGCTATAGGAGTTATGTGAGTTGGTGACCGAATGTTGTTCGGAGTCTCGGATGTGATCACAGACATGATGAGGAGCTTCGGAATGGTCCGTAGGTAAATATTGATATATAGGACGATACTATTTGGTGTCCGGAAAGGTTTCAGAATGCATCGGGTATTCATCGGATCACCGGAAGGAGTTCCGGGAGGCCACGAGAAGTTACTGGGCCTAACGGGCCAAGGGGAGGGGAGCACACCAGCCCACAAGGGGCTGGCACGCCCCCAACCTGGCCGCCGGCCTTGTAAAGGAAAGGGAGGGGCTGGCCCCCTCCCGCCTTTCTCCACGGAAGAGAGAAAGGGAAGGGGGGGGGGCGCCCTAAGGCAGGCAGCCCCCTTTCCTTTCCCTCATGCGCCGAAGAAGGAAGGGGGGCGTGGCCAGGGCTGGCCGCCGGCCCCCTTGGGGGCGCCCTAGGCTGCCCCCTCCCCCACCTATATATGAGAGGAGGGAGAGGGGCAACACACACCACGATTCCCAAGCCGTGTGCGGCGCCCCTCCCCCTCTAGTTCGTCGTCGGTCATATTTTCGTAGTGCTCGGCGAAGCCCTGCGGAGGTAGTTGCATCACCACCGTCACCACGCCCTCGTGCTGCTGAAACTCATCTACTACTTCGCCTGTCTTCCTGGATCAAGAAGGCGAGGACGTCATCGAGCTGAACGTGTGCTGAACGCGGAGGTGCTGTACGTTGGGTACTTGATCGGTTGGATCGTGTAGGTGTTCGACTAGATCAACTATGTTGATAAACGCTTCCGCTTAATGGTCTATGAGGGTACATAGACACATTCTCCCCTCTCATAGCTATGCATCTCCATGGATAGATCTTGCGTGTGCGTTGATTTTTTTGTTTTCCATGCAACGTTCCCCAACAGTGGCATCATGAGCTAGGTCTATGCGTAGATGATATGCACGAGTAGAACACAAAGGAGTTCTGGGCGATGATGTTCATACTGCATACCACCAAAGTCTTATTTTGATTCAGCGGCATTGTGGGATGAAGCGGCCCGGACCAACCTTACATGTCCACGTACATGAGACCGGTTCCACCGACTGACATGCAACTTGTTTTGCATAAAGGTGACTAGCGGGTGTCTGTTTCTCCTACTTTAGTTGAATCGAATTTGACTACGGCCGGTCCTTGAAGAAGGTTAAAACAACGAACTTGATAAATCACCGTTGTGGTTTTGCGTAGGTAAGAACGGTTCTTGCTAGTTGCCCGTAGCATCCACGAAAAACTTGCAACAACAAAGTACATGACGTCTAACTTGTTTTTGCAGGGCATGTTGTGATGTGATATGGTCAAGATATGATGTGATATATGTTGATGTATGAGATGATCATGTTTTGTAATAAGTTCACGGCTTGCATGTCGATGAGTACGACAACCGGCAGGAGCCTTAGGGTTGTCTTTAATTATTGTATGATCTGTGTGTCAATCACTAAGCGCAATGTAATTGCTTTACTTTGTCGCTATGCGTTAGCAATAGTTGTAGAAGCAAGAGTTGGCGAGACGACCCCGACGCTACGATGGAGATCAATGTGTCGTATCGGTGACGATGGAGATCATGCCGATGCTTTGGAGATGTAGATCAAAAGCACAAGATGATGATGGTCATATCATGTCACATATTTTTTTATGATTGCATGTGATGTTTATCCTTTATGCATCTTACTTTGCTTAGAACGACTGTAGCATTATAAGATGATCCCTTCACTTAATTTAAGGATAAAAGTGGTCTCCTCGAGTATGCACCATTGCTAAAATTCGTCGTTTCGAAGCACCTCGTGATGATCGGGTGTGATAGACTCTACGTTCACATACAACGGGTGTAAGCCAGTTTTTGCACAAGCAGAATATTTGGGTTAAACTTGACGAGCCTAGCTGTTGGGGAACGCAGTACTTCAAAAATTTACCTATGATGATGCAAGATCTATCTATGTGATGCATAACAACAAGTGGGGAGAGTGTGTCCACGTACCCTCGTAGACCGAAAGCGGAAGCGTTTAGTAACGCGGTTGATGTAGTCGAACGTCTTCGCGATCCAACCGATCCAAGTACTGAACGTACGGCACCTTCGCGTTCAGCACACGTTAGCTCGAGGACGTCCGTCGAACTCTTGATCCAATTAAGGCCGAGGGAGAGTTCCGCCAGCACGGCAGCGTGGCGACGGTGATGATGAAGTTACCGGCGCAGGGCTTCGCCTAAGCACTACGACGATATGACCGAGGTGTGTAACTGTGGAGGGGGGCACCGCACACGGCTAAGACAAATCTTGGAGTGCATTTGGGGTGCCCCCTGCCCACGTATATAAAGGAGGGAGGAAGAGGAGGCCTGCCCTAGAAGTGGCACGTCAAGGGGGGGGGTCCTACTTGGACTCCCGGTCCAAGTAGGATTCGGCCCCCCTTTCCTATTCCAACTAGGAGAAGGAAGGGAAGGAGGAAGAGGGGAGAAGGAAGGAGGGGGCGCCTCCCCCTCCTAGTCCAATTTGGACCAGCCCATGGGGGGGGGGCGCGGGGCCACCCCTTGAGGCCCTTCTCTCCTTTCCCGTATGGCCCACTAAGGCCCACTACTTCCCCCGGCGAATTCCCGTAACTCTCCGGTACTCCGAAAAATACCCGAATCACTCGGAACCTTTCCGATGTCTGAATATAGCCTTCCAATATATCGATCTTTACCTCTTGACCATTTTGAAACTCCTCATCATGTCCGTGATCTCATCCGGGACTCCGAACAAACTTCGGTCATCAAATCACACAACTCATAAAATACAAATCGTCATCGAACGTTAAGCGTGCGGACCCTACGGGTTCGAGAACTATGTAGACATGACCGAGACACATCTCCGGTCGATAACCAATAGCGGAACCTAGATGCTCATATTGGCTCCTACATATTCTACGAAGATCTTTATCGGTCAAACCACATAACAACATACGTTGTTCCCTTTGTCATCGGTATGTTACTTGCCCGAGATTCGATCGTCGTTATCATCATACCTAGTTCAATCTCGTTACCGGCAAGTCTCTTTACTCGTTCTGTAATACTTCATCCCGCAACTAACTCATTAGTTACATTGCTTGCAAGGCTTATAGTGATGAGCATTACCGAGAGGGCCCAGAGATACCTCTCCGAAACACGGAGTGACAAATCCTAATCTCGATCTATGCCAACCCAACAAATACCTTCGGAGACACCTGTAGAGCATCTTTATAATCACCCATTTACGTTGTGATGTTTGATAGCACACAAAGTGTTCCTCCGGTATTCGGGAGTTGCATAATCTCATAGTCTAAGGAACATGTATAAGTCATGAAGAAAGCAGTAGCAATGAAACTGTAACGATCATAATGTTAAGCTAACGAATGGGTCTTGTCCATCACATCATTCTCTGATGATGTGATCCCATTCATCAAATGACAACACATGTCTATGGCTAGGAAACTTAGCCATCTTTGATTAATGAGTTAGTCAAGTAGAGGCATACTAGGGACACTCTGTTTGTCTATGTATTCACACATGTACTAAGTTTCCGGTTAATACAATTCTAGCATGAATAATAAACATTTATCATGATATAAGGAAATATAAATAACAATTTATTATTGCCTCTAGGGTATATTTCCTTCAGTCTCCCACTTGCACTAGAGTCAATAATCTAGTTCACACCGCCATGTGATTTAACACCAATAGTTCACATCGTCATGTGACCAACACCCAAAGGGTTTACTAGAATCAATACTCTAGTTCACATTGCTATGTGATTAACACCCAAAGAGGACTAAGGTGTGATCATGTTTTGCTTGTGAGAGAAGTGTAGTCAACGGGTCTGCCACATTCGGTTCCGTATGTATTTTGCAAATTTCTATGTCTACAATGCTCTGCACGGAGCTACTCTAGCTAATTGCTCCGACTTTCAATATGTATCCAGATAGAGATTTAGAGTCATCCGGATCAGTGTCAAAACTTGCATCGACGTAACCCTTTACGACGAACTTTTTGTCACCTCCATAACCGAGAAACATATCCTTATTCCACTAAGGATAATTTTGACCGCTGTCTGGTGATCCACTCCTGGATCACTATTGTACTCCCTTGCCAAACTCAGGGCATGGTATACAATAGGTCTGGTATATGGCATGGCATACTTTATAGAACCTATGGCTGAGGCATAGGGAATGACTTTCATTCTCTCTTTATCTTCTGCTGTGGTCGGGCTTTGAGTCTTACTCAACTTCACACCTAGCAACACAGGCAAGAACTCCTTTTTTTACTGTTCCATTTTGAACTACTTCAAAATCTTGTCAAGGTATGTACTCATTGAAAAAACTTATCAAGCATCTTGATCTATCTCTATAGATCTTGATGCTCAATATGTAAGCAACTTCACCGAGGTCTTTCTTTGAAAAACTCCTTTCAAATACTCCTTTATGCTTTCTAGAAAATTCTACATTATTTCCGATCAACAATATGTCATCCACATATACTTATCAGAAAGGCTGTAGTGCTCCCACTCACCTTTTGTAAATACAGGTTTCACCGCAAGTCTGTATAAAACTATATGCATTGATCAACTCATCAAAGCGTATATTCGAACTCCGAGATGCTTGCACCAGTCCATAGATGGATCGTTGGAGCTTTGCACACTTTGTTAGCACCTTTAGGATCGACAAAACCTTCTGGTTGCATCATATACAACTCTTCTTTAAGAAATCCATTAAGGAATGCGGTATTGACATCCATTTGCCAAATTTCATAAAATGCGGCAATTGCTAACATGATTCGGACAAACTTTTAAGCATCGATACAAGTGAGAAAATCTCATTGTAGTCAACACCTTGAACCTTTCAAAAACATTTTTGCGACAATTCGAGCTTTGTAGATAGTAACACTACTATTAGAGTCCGTCTTCCTCTTGAAAATCCATTTTATTCTCTATGGCTTACCAATCATCGGGCAAGTCAACCAAAGTCCATACTTTGTTCTCATATATGGATCCCATCTCAGATTTCATGGCCTCAAGCCATTTCACGGAATCTGGGCTCATCATCACTTCCTCATAGTTCGTAGGTTCGTCATGGTCTAGTAACATGACTTCCAGAACAGGATTACCGTACCACTCTGGTGCGGAACGTACTCTGGTTGACCTACGAGGTTCGGTAGTAACTTGATCTGAAGTTTCATGATCATTATCATTAGCTTCCTCACTTAGTTGGTGTAGGCATCACTGGAACTGATTTCTGTGATGAACTACTTTCCAATTCGGGAGAAGGTACAGTTACCTTACCAAGTTCTATATTCCTCCCACTCACTTCTTTCGAGAGAAACTCCTTCTGTAGAATGGATCCATTCTTAGCAACAAATATCTTGCCTTTGGATCTGTGATAGAAGGTGTACCCAACAGTCTCCTTTGGGTATCCTATGAAGACACATTTCTCCTATTTGGGTTCGAGCTTATCAGGTTGAACCTTTTTCACATAAGCATCGCAGCCCCAAACTTTAAGAAAAGACAACTTAGGTTTCTTGCCAAACCACAGTTCATACAGTGTCGTCTCAACAGATTTAGATGGTGCCCTATTTAACGTGAAAGCAGCTGTCTCTAATGCATAACCCCAAAACGATAGTCGTAAAATCAGTAAGAGACATCATAGATCGCACCATATCTAATAAGGTACGGTTACAATGTTCGGACACACCATTACGCTGTGGTGTTCCAGGTGGCGTGAGTTGCGAAACTATTCCGCATTGTTTCAAATGAAGACCAAACTCATAACTCAAATATTCACCTCTACGATCAGATCGTAGAAACTTTATTTTCTTGTTATGATGATTTTCCACTCCACTCTGAAATTCTTTGAACTTTTCAAATGTTTCAGACTTATGTTTCATCAAGTAGATATACCCATATCTCCTCAAATCATCCGTGAAGGTCAGAAAATAACAATACCCGCCATGAGCCTCATCACTCATCGGACTGCATACATCAGTATGTATTATTTCCAATAATTCAGTTGCTCGCTCCATTGTTCCAGAGAACGGAGTCTTAGTCATCTTTCCCATGAGGCATGGTTCGCAAGCATCAAGTGATTCATAATCAAGTGATTCCAAAAGTCCATCAGCATGGAGTTTCTTCATGCGCTTTACAACAATATGACCTAAACGGCAGTGCCACAAATAAGTTGCACTATCATTATTAACTTTGCATCTTTTGGCTTCAATATGTATATCACTACGACCGGGATTCAATAAACCATTTATATTGAGTGTATGACCATAGAAGGTTTTATTCATGTAAATAGAACAACAATTATTCTTTGACTTAAATGAATAACCGTATTGCAATAAACATGATCCAATCATATTCATGCTCATCGCAGACACCAAATAACATTTATTTTAGGTTCAACACCAATCCCGAAGGTAAAGGGAGTGTGCGATGGTGATCTTATCAACCTTGGAATCACTTCCAACACACATCATCACCTCGCCCTTAACTAGTCTCTGTTTATTTTGCAACTCCTGTTTCGAGTTACTACTCTTAGCAACTGAACCAGTATCAAATACCGAGGGGTTGCTATAAACACTAGTAAATTACACATCAATAACATGTATATCCAATATATCTTTGTTCACTTTGCCATCGTTCTTATCCGCCAAATACTTGGGGCAGTTCCGCTTCCAGTGACCAGTCCCTTTGCAGTAGAAGCACTTAGTCTCAGGCTTAGGTCCAGACTTGGGCTTCTTCACTTGAGCAGCAACTTGCTTGCCGTTCTTCTTGAAGTTCCCCTTCTTCCCTTTGGCCCTTTTCTTGAAACTAGTGGTCTTGTCAACCATCAACACTTGATGCTTTTCTTGATTTCTACCTTCACAGATTTTAGCATCGCGAAGAGCTTGGGAATTGTTTTCGTCATCCCTTGCATATTATAGTTTATCACGAAGTTCTGGTAACTTGGTGATAGTGACTAGAGAACTTTGTCAATTACTATCTTATCTGGAAGATTAACTCCCACTTGATTCAAGCAATTGTAGTACCCAGACAATCTGAGCACATACTCACTGGTTGAGCTATTCTCCTCCATCTTGTAGGCAAAGTACTGTTAGAGGTCTCATACCTCTTGACACGGGCATGAGTACAGAATACCAATTTCAACTCTGGGAACATCTTATATGCTCCGTGGCGTTCAAAACATTTTTGAAGTCCCGGTTCTAAGCCGTAAAGCATGGTGCACTAAACTATCAAGTAGTCATCATACCGAGCTTGTCAAAACGTTCATAACATCTGCATCTGCTCCTGCAATTGTTTTGTCATCTAGCGGTGCATCAAGGACATAATTTTTCTGTGCAGCAATGAGGAAAATCCTCAGATCACGGACCAAGTCCGCATCATTGCTACTAGCATCTTTCAACTTATATTTCTCTATGAACATATAAAAAATAAATGGGGAGCTACAACGCGAGCTATTGATCTACAACATAATTTGCAAATATTATCAAGACTAAGTTCATGATAAATTAAAGTTCAATTAATCATATTACTTAAGAACTCCCACTTAGATAGACATCCCTCTAATCATCTAAGTGATCACGTCATCCAAATCAACTAAACCATGTCCGATCATCACGTGAGATGGAGTAGCTTTCAATGGTGAACATCACTATGTTGATCATATCTACTATATGATTCACGTTCGACATTTCGGTCTCCGTGTTCCGAGGGCATATCTGCATATGCTAGGCTCGTCAAGTTTAACCCGAGTATTCTGCGTGTGCAAAACTGGCTTGCACCCGTTGTATGTGAACATAGAGCTTATCACACCCGATCATCACGTGGTGTCTCGGCACGAGGAACTGTCGCAACGGTGCATACTCAGGGAGAACACTTATACCTTGAAATTTTAGTAAGGGATCATCTTATAAAGCTACCGCCGAACTAAGCAAAATGAGATGTATAAAAGATAAACATCACATGCAATCAAAATATGTGACATAATATGGCCATCATCATCTTGTGCCTTTGATCTCCATCTCCAAAGTACTATCATGATCTCCATCGTCACCGGCATGACACCATGATCTCCATCATCTTGATCTCTATCAACGTGTCGTCACATGGTCGTCTCGCCAACTATTGCTTTTGCAACTATTGCTATCGCACAGCGATAAAGTAAAGCAATTATATGGCGCTTGCATCTTATGCAATAAAGGGACAACCATAAGGATCCTGCCAGTTGCCGATAACTTTAACAAAACATGATCATCTCATACAACAATTTATATCTCATCACGTCTTGACCATATCACATCACAACATGCCCTGCAAAACAAGTTAGACATCCTCTAGTTTGTTGTTGCAAGTTTTATGTGGCTGCTACGGGCTTAGCAAGAACCGTTCTTACCTATGCATCAAAACCACAAAGATTTTTTGCCAAGTGTGCTGTTTTAACCTTCAACAAGGACCGGGCGTACCCACACTTGATTCAATTAAAGCTGGAGAAACATACACCCACTAGCCACCTGTGTGCGAAGCACGTCGGTAGAACCAGTCTCATGAACGCAGTCATGTAATGTCGTTCTGGGCCGCTTCATCCAACAATACCGCCGAATCAAAGTATGACATGCTGGTAAGCAGTATGACTATTATCGCCCACAACTCTTTCTATTCTACTCGTGCATATAACATCTACGCATAAACCTGGCTCGCATGCCACTGTTGGGGAACGCAGTATTTCAAAAATTTACCTACGATCACGCAAGATCTATCTATGTGATGCATAGCAACGAGCGGGGAGAGTGTGTCCACGTACCCTTGTAGACCGAAAGCGGAAGCGTTTAGTAACGCGGTTGATGTAGTCGAATGTCTTCGCAATCCAACCGATCCAAGTACCGAACGTACAACACCTCCGCGTTCAGCACACGTTCAGCTCGATGACGTACCTCGAACTCTTGATCCAGTTGAGGCCGAGGAAGAGTTCCGTCAGCACGACGGCGTGGCGACGGTGATGATGAAGTTACCGGCGCAGGGCTTCGCCTAAGCACTACGACGATATGACCGAGTTGTGTAACTGTGGAGGGGGGCACCGCACACGGCTAAGACAAATATTGGAGTGCATTTGGGGTGCCCCCTGCCCATGTATATAAAGGAGGGAGGAAGAGGAGGCCGGCCCTAGAAGGGGCGCGCCGAGGGGGGGGGGAGTCCTACTTGGACTCCCGGTCCAAGTAGGATTCGGCCCCCCTTTCCTATTCCAACTAGGAGAAGGAAGGGAAGGAGGAAGAGGGGGGAAGGAAGGAGGGGGGCGCCGCCCCCTCCTAGTCCAATTCGGACCAGCCCATGGGGGGGGGGGCGGCCACCCCTTGAGGCCCTTCTCTCCTTTCCCGTATGGCCCATTAAGGCCCACTACTTCCCTCGGCGAATTCCCGTAACTCTCCGGAACTCCGAAAAATACCCGAATCACCCGGAACCTTCCCGATGTCCGAATATAGCCTTCCAATACATCGATCTTTACCTCTCGACCATTTCGAGACTCCTCGTCATGTCCGTGATCTCATCCGGGACTCCGAACAAACTTCGGTCATCAAATCACATAACTCATAATACAAATCGTCTTCGAACGTTAAGCGTGCAGACCCTACGGGTTCGAGAACTATGTAGACATGACCGAGACACATCTCCGGTCAATAACCAATAGCGGAACCTGGATGCTCATATTGGCTCCTACATATTCTACAAAGATCTTTATCGGTCAAACCACATAACGACATACGTTGTTCCCTTTGTCATCGGTATGTTACTTGCCCGAGATTCGATCGTCGGTATCATCATACCTAGTTCAATCTCGTTACCGGCAAGTCTCTTTACTCGTGCCGTAATACTTCATCTCGCAACTAACTCATTAGTTACATTGCTTGCAAGGCTTATAGTGATGAGCATTTCTGAGAGGGCCCAGAGATACCTCTCCAAAACACGGAGTGACAAATCCTAATCTCGATCTATGCCAACCCAACAAATACCTTCGGAGACACTTGTAGAACATCTTTATAATCACCCATTTACGTTTGTGATGTTTGATAGCACACAAAGTGTTCCTCCGGTATTCGAGAGTTGCATAATCTCAAAGTCCGAGGAACATGTATAAGTCATGAAGAAAGCAGTAGCAATGAAACTGTAACGATCATAATGCTAAGCTAACGATTGTGTCTTGTCCATCACATCATTCTCTAATGATGTGATCCCGTTCATCAAATGACAACACATCTCTATGGCTAGGAAACTTAGCCATCTTTGATTAACGAGCTAGTCAAGTAGAGGCATACTAGGGACACTCTGTTTGTCTATGTATTCACACATGTACTAAGTTTCCGGTTAATACAATTCTAGGATGAATAATAAACATTTACCATGATATAAGGAAATATAGATAACAACTTTATTATTGCCTCTAGGGCATATTTCCTTCACTAGCATATACAGACATGGTCTCGGAACACTGGAGACTGAAAGGTCGAATGTGAGTCATATAGTAGATATGATCAACATAGAGATGTTCACCATTGATGACTACCCCATCTCATGTGATGATCGGACATGGGTTAGTTGATTTGGATCATGTATCACTTAGCCAACTTGAGGGATGTTGATTTAAGTGGGAGTTCATTAGTAATTTGATTATTTGAACAGCAAAATCATGAACGTAGTCTTAATAGTTTTTGCATATCTATGTTGTGGATCAATGGCCCGTGCTACCGTTCCCTTGAATTTTAATGCGTTCCTAGAGAAAGCTAAGTTGAAAGATGCTAGTAGCAACTACACAGACTGGGTCTGTAACTTGAGGATTATCCTCATTGTTGCATAGAAGAATTATATTCTTGATGCACTGCTAGGTAACCAACCCGTTCCCGCTAATCCAATCGTTGTGAACGCCTGGCAAACATGAACTGATGACTACTCGATAGTTCAGCGTGCCATGCTTTACGGCTTAGAACCGGGATTTCAAAGACGTTTTGAACGCCACAGAGCATATGAGATGTTCCAAGAGCTGAAGTTGATATTTCAAGCTAATGCCCGAGTTGAGAGATATGAAGTCTCCAACAAGTTCTATAGTTGCAAGATGGAGGAGAACAGTTCCGTCAGTGAACACATACTCAATCATAAAAAAAATGTGACATGATATGGCCGTCATCATGTTGTGCCTTTGATCTCCATCTCCAAAGCACCGTCATGGTCTCCATCATCACCGGCTTGACACCTTGATCTCCATCGTAGCGTCATTGTCGTCTCGCCAACTATTGCTTCTACAACTATCGCTAACGCATAGTGATAAAGTAAAGCAATTACATGGCGTGTGCATATCATACAATAAAGCGAGAACCATAAGGCTCCTGCCAGTTGCCGATAACTTTTACAAAACATGATCATCTCATACAACAACGTATATCACATCATGTCTTGACCATATCACATCACAACAAGCCCTGCAAAAACAAGTTAGACGTCCTCTAATTTGTTGTTGCAAGTTTTACGTGGCTGCTATGGGCTTCTAGTAAGAACCGTTCTTACCTACACACCACAACGATTTTTCGTGAAGTGTGCTGTTTTAACCTAAAACAAGGACCGGCCATAGTCAAATTCGATTCAACTAAAGTTGGAGAAACAGACACCCACCAGCCACCTTTATGCAAAATAAGTTGCATGTCTATCGGTGGAACCGGTCTCATGAACGTGATCATGTAAGGTTGGTCCAGGCCGCTTCATCCAACAATACCGCCGAATCAAAATAAGATGTTGGTGGTAAGCAGTATGACTATTATCGCCCACAACTCTTTGTGTTCTACTCGTGCATATCATCTACGCATAGACCTGGCTCGGATGCCACTGTTGGGGAACGTAGCATGCAATTTCAAAAATTTCTTACGATCACGCAAGATCTATCTAGGAGATGCATAGCAACGAGAGGCGGAGAGTGTGTCCACGTACCCTCGTAGACCGAAAGCGGAAGCATTAGTTTAACGCGGTTGATGTAGTCAAACGTCTTCATGATCCAACCGATCATGCGCCGAACGTATGGCACCTCCGAGTTCTGCACATGTTCAGCTCGATGACGTCCCTCGAACTCTTGATCCAATAGAGGGTCGAGGGAGAGTATTGTCAGCACGATGGCGTGGTGACAGTGATGGTGATGTGATCCGCGCAGGGCTACGCCTAAGCACTACGTGAATATGACCGAAGGAGTAAACCGTGGAGGGAGACGCCGCACACGGCTTGGAACAATTGGTGTGTCTCCAAGGGGTGCCCTCCCCGCGTATATGAAGGAGGGAGAGGAGGAGGCCGGCCACCAGGGGCGCGCCAAGAGAGGGGAGTCCTACTAGGACTCCATTCCTAGTAGGATTTGGTCCCCCCCTTTTTCCCTTCTTCCGGAAGGGGAAGGGGGGAAAGGAGAGGGAGTAGGAGAAGGAAAGGGGGGCGTCGCCCCCTTCCCTAATCCAATTCGGCCTCCTCCCTTGTGGGGGGGGGGGGTGCCAGCCGCTTGTGGGCTGGTTAGCCCCCCTCCTATGGCCCATATGGCCCATATCTTTCCCGGGGGTTCCGGTAACCCCTCCGGTACTCCGGTATGTACCCGATACACTCCGGAACCCTTCCGGTGTCCGTATACTACCTTCCAGTATATCAATATTTACCTCTCAACCATTTCGAGACTCCTCATCATGTCCGTGATCTCATCTGGGACTCCGAACAACCTTCGGTCACCAAAACACATAACTCATATAATACAAATCGTCATCGAACGTTAAGCGTGCGGACCCTACAGGTTCGAGAACTATGTAGACATGACCGGGACACCTCTCCGGTCAATAACCAATAGTGGAACCTGGATGCTCATATTGGTTCCCACATATTCTACGAAGATCTTTATCAGTCGAACCGTTATGACAACATACATTATTCCCTTTGTCATCGGCATGTTACTTGCCCGAGATTCGATCGTCGGTATCTACATACCTAGTTCAATATCATTACCGGCAAGTCTCTTTACTCGTTCCGTAACACATCATCCCGTAACTAACTCATTCACTACGGCAGGATGCTGCTGATGCGACACTACGATCAGCGACGCTTCGACGAAACTGTGTGCGATGCAATAATCGCAAACGGTGGTGTAAAAGAATCGTCAAAAAAGGTGCAAAAGGTTTGCGATTGTAACATCCCAATTTTCAATTTGGATGTTATATAGAGGTCATCATATGCATATCATATTTTATTTGCATTTTGGTTGTGATGCTAGAGATCCTAAGCAACTCAAGGACCCACGGAGAGAGTTGGGGATTTCATTCATTTTCATATTTGAAAAGAGGATCAATTTGGTTTTAATATTTTTCTCTCCCAATATTTCTAATATTAAAAATAAAAGAGAGAAGATAATATGACTTCTTAAAAAAAGGAATATTGGAGGAAAATTTTTAAAATCAAATAAATATTTTTATTTGGATTTTTATTGCTATTTTATTTGAATTAGAAAAATATGCATTTTTGAAAATTGCATTTTTAGGCTAGAAAACTGTTCACTTCGTTCTAAATATTTTATTTAGGCGGTGAAAATTGTTTTTGGCATTTTTAGAATTTTTTTATTTTTTACTAGGATTTTTCTTCGGCGGAATTTATTCTTTTTTTTAAAAAAGTTCCGGACCGACTGGGCCGAAACCCAGCCGGCCCACTCCCGCGCGTCGCCTTCCTCCCGCCGCCGCCGTGCATGGCACGGACGCCGAGGAGGAGTCCGAGCCGGACTCCACCCCGCGCTGGCCCCCTCCCCAAGCCGCCGCCCCTAGCCTTTAAATAGCCGCCGCCCCGCCGCCTCTCCTCCACCCCGCAAGCCCGCAGCCACCCCGCCGCCCGCAGCCGCTCGCCGCCGCCGCAAGCCCGCACTGTCGCCGCTTCTTGCTGCCGCCGCCGCCTGCTGCCGCTGCCGCCGCACCCCGCGCCCACGCCGCCGTCGCCCCGCCGTCGCCGCTCGCCGGATCTCGCCGTCGCCGCTCGCCGGACTCGCCGGATCTCGCCGCTGCCCGACCTTCCGGTTTTTTTGTTGAACCGGTAAAACCGCCAAACCGCCGCCTTTTTTTGGGTCTTCGATTTATATTGATTTTTCTTTTTTTACGGTTTCTATTTAGCGAATGTTCACTCGAACGTCTCTGTTCGCGAACGTTTTCGTTCGTTTGTCTACGATAGCGAACGTTCGTTCGTTAGCGTTTTTCTTTTTATTTTATTTCGGCCAGGGACCTATCCATGATTAATCTTGTCGCAGATTAGCCCCTGATCTTCAAACCGTCGCAACTTTTTGCTCGCTTATCCAAATCCAGTGAAACCAACGCCAAAATCTTCGTCTCGAACCCCTCTTTACAGTTAATCAACTTGAACATGATTTTAATAATTCAAACAGTTGGTTTCAAGCAGATTTGAATTCAAACTTCTTTTGATCGTAGTTTGAGTTTCGTAGCTCCGATTTGATTGTTTCTTTTTGCAAATCGAAGGTCTTCAGTTGAATTTTCAGTTTGGACATTCTTATCTGAGTTTTACCCTTGGATCTATGCTTGAGTGCCTATGTATGCTATTGTTTGTTTGCGATAGAGTTTCCAGAGTGCGAAGCGTGCTAATACGAGTCACTAGGGTTTTCAGATCATCAGCAAGGCAAGTAACACTTTGATCATACCTCTTTATTACCCAGTTTTTATGCATTAGTTATACCCCTCCAACATTGCATGGTTAGGATTTGTTAAGATGTGGGTTTTGGGAAGTAGCTGATGAGGTAGAACCTAGTGTCCTTTACTTCAAACCTTGGGAGTTACTTCTACGTTATACCTATATTGCTATGATATGCTCGTAGACGTGGATTGGTTGAGTGTATCCATGACAAATGTGAGAGTTATTAATTACTGGTTAACTTAAGGTGGCTACTTTAATACACATCTGGGTGGATTGTTTGTGGGCACCTGGGGAATCCAGTGCTGTCCAAGGAGATCCCGGGGAATCCGTGTGATCATCCTATGGTTCGCCACCCAGGCTCAAAGGGATCATAAGATTATTATGCTAGAAACTTCCGTGTGCAGCCACAAGCCATTATGGGCTCTGGCATAGTTGAGTAAGTTGTGGGAAACCTTTCCATGATGGGCTAGCAGATGTAGGGGATTGTAGGTGTACCGGCCTATCTATCGGTTAAGGGGACCTCTTCGGAAAGACCGTGTCTCGGTCATCCGTTTCTCAACCACCATGCAGTGCGAGAAATACAACGGAGGAGATCGAGTCTTGTGGGGAAAAGTGCGCAAACCTCTGCAGAGTGTACAAACTAATCATGGTTAGCCGTGTCCCCGGTTATGGACATCTTGAGTATCTGGCTCTTGAATTCTTGATTTGATCTCATCATTCTTAATTAATTTTGTTGGGTTGTTAATTACTGTACTAATTGGGATTGAGATGGGGTTTCCATTCTCAATGTTTGTCAACCAATTTGTTAGTTAAGTAAAAATATATTCCTTTGCAGTAGGGAAAAATTGGCTTTACGCAAAAATGATAACCATAAAGCCTCCACCAGCCATATATGCATGTAGTGATAGTAGTTATCTTGTTCATTGCTCTACAGTGTTATTTTTCCAGCATATTCCATGTGCTGACCCATTTCGGGCTGCAACATATTATGTTGCAGACTTTTCAGACGAAGAGTAAGGTGCGCTAGGTCGTTGTCATGCACTCAGCTATGCCGTTGGAGTTGATGGACTCATTTACCTTCAATGCTTCCGCAGTAATCTTATTTAGATGGTCTTAAGCCATATTATTGTAATAAGTTCTCTTTTGGAGACATTCGATGTAACAAGTGTGTGATTGCACTCTGTTATAAATCCTTCAAGTACTGTGTGTGTCAGCATTACCGATCCAGGTATGACACTTATACACAGAGATTTGACCGTCTGAGGTCGGATCGCTACAAGATAATATCAGAGCACACGCTGACTGTAGGACGCGACCACTAAGATAAGCTATAGGTCACTCTTCTCTACTCATTTATGACTCCTCTCCATTTTCCACTCTATAGATGGCGGACCTAAGGAACAAGTTTGCTCAACCGGATGAAGACACTCCATTTGGACGACACTTGAAGGAAGTCACTAGGTACCTGAACATCGGAATACCAAGCTTCACCGGGACCTACACCGCCACTTTACCAGAAGAGGAGCGTTGGATGATTCGAGTTCTTGTTCCAGGAAGGACATTCACGCCAGTTACTGAGCCCATAGAGTTTTCCTTTGATGCACCAACCTGGAGTCTAGGAAAGAGCATGGCAGCCCACATCGCCATGGGACAAATCGGCGAAGGTTACAACAAAGATCTTAAGGACACCATCTACCAGATATGTGGGCACCGAGATGAGCAATGGGAGATGATCAGCACCAGGAGGGACAAGTCCATTGCAGCCTACATCCAGGAGTTAAACCGGCACATTCGTTGTCAGGAGAACCAGATGTGCACCAGCATGATTGATCTGAATAAGGTGATGACCAGGAATATGGAGCTTGAAGAGGAACTCAAGTCTACACGCGATGGATATGAGGAGGAAATTGTAGTACTACTGGAGAAGAATGAAGACCTGAAGAAGAAGCTAGGAGTATCCATGGGAGATGCCGCACCCGAGGAGGACATCCGTTCTGAAGACTACATCATCATCGATGACACCGACTCCGATCCTGACAGTAGTGATGATGATTACGAAGACGAAGCTAGAGCGGATATCATGGAGTCTTCCACCGATCAAAATTTCTATATGACCACCATATTATCAGTAGTATTCCCCCATGTATATAGTAGTAGTCCGAGTATTTTGTAACGGTAGCTAGATCGATTGTATGCCCTTGCTTGAATTGAGTGGTGTGATATGAATGTGTTTGTCTCATGTGCATACGGGTAGTGATTTCTCTTTAGAACTCACTCTATTCTAATCTCTCCCCTCTAAACCCATCAGATGCCTCCGAGACGTGACCCCGGATTTGTCTTCCCACCGGAGCTCACTCAGTTGATCCAACAGCAGAATGCCTTGATGCAGTTGCTAGTCCAGAACCAAGGCAACAACAACAACAATAACCCACCGCCACCACCTCCAGTTGACAACTTAGCCCGTTTTTTAAGGTTGAATCCGCCGGTGTTTTCCAGTAGCACCGAGCCGATTGTTGCTGATGAATGGCTCCGCAGGATTGGAAGGGAGTTGACCACCGCTGGTTGCACAGATGCTGAGAAGGTGCACTTTGCCACACACCAACTGGATGGACCCGCAACCTCATGGTGGGAGAATTACACAGCCACTTTCCCCATAGCCAATGTCACTTGGGATCAATTTCAGCAAGCTTTCCGCACTGCACATGTCTCAACTGGAGCTATGAGCATGAAGAAGCGTGAGTTTCGCAACCTACGCCAGGGAAATCGTACTGTGAGGCAGTATGTGGATGAGTTCAGTAAGTTAGTTCGCTACGCCCCAGATGATGTGGCCACAGATGCCGCGAAGCAGGAGAAGTTGATGGAAGGACTGAATGATGAGCTGAGTATGCAGTTGATGGTGGCAACATTTGCTAACTACTAGGAGTTGGTAGATAGGGCTCTTATGATTGAAGGGAAGCAGCAACAGATAGAGAGCCGCAAAAGGAAGTATGGACAAGGGAAGTATAATTCTGGAGCTCAGTTGAAGCCTCGTTTTACCCCGAACTCGGGAGGATATACCCATAACCATGGTGGCCACACTCACAATGGGGGAAGTTCACATAATCATAGTGGCCCCAAGAATGGAAATGGGAATGGAGCAAGCAGCAACCAGAACCGTTCCAACCCAGCAACACCCGCTAAGAAGGATCCGAGTCATGTCACCTGTTACAATTGCGGGAAGACTGGGCACTACACCAATGATTGTTCTGAGCTGAAGAATGGCAATGGAAATGGAAGCTATGGGAAGAAGCCCAACCCTTTCAACATGGGACAGGTGAACCACGTTAACGTGGAGGAGGTTGAAGAGCAGACAGATGCAGTTATAGGTACGTTTTTGATTAAGTCATTTACTGCAATCATTCTTTTTGATACTGGTGCATCACATTCGTACATTTTGAGGGGGTTTGTGGATAAGTATAAGTTGCCCACCAAAGTTCTTAAGACACCTTTGTTAGTAAGCTCGCCAGGAGTGGAGTATATGGCAAGCAGAGCATGTTTTCAGATGCCATTGACCATAGGTAGGCATGTTTTCCCCTCAGACCTAATAATTCTGGAGTCACAAGGATTGGATGTGATACTAGGCATGGATTGGCTATCGATGTATGGAGGAAATATCAATTGCGCCAGTACGTCAATTCTGCTCACCACCCCAGAGGGTAAACGGATCAAGTATGTGTCTCGGCATGCGCCAAAGAGGACCCAAGTCAACTCGCTCTCAGGAGTTGTTCAAGAGGAAGTGCCTGTTGTGAAGGATTACCCGGATGTATTTCCAGAGGAACTACCAGGCATGCCACCAGATCGAGATATAGAGTTTTTGATAGAGCTGTTGCCAGGCACCAGACCAATATCGAAGAGGTCGTACCAGATGCCCGCCAATGATCTGGAGGAAATTAAGAAGCAGATTAAGGTGTTATTGGAGAAAGGTTACATTCGACCAAGTTCGTCACCGTGGGGAGCCCCAGTGCTCTTAGTTGAGAAGAAGGATGGATCTTTAAGAATGGTTGTTGATTATCGTGCATTGAATGAAGTGACGATCAAGAACAAGTACCCACTACCGATGATCAACGATTTGTTTGACCAGCTGCAAGGAGCTAAAGTATTCTCCAAGATCGATCTGCGATCAGGATACCACCAGCTGAAGATCCGAGAACAGGATATACCCAAGACAGCCTTTACCACAAGGTACGGGCTATATGAGTACACGGTTATGTCATTTGGATTGACTAATGCCCTGCCTATTTCATGAGTATGATGAATAAGGTGTTCATGGAGTTCTTGGACAAGTTCGTTGTGGTGTTCATTGATGATATTTTGGTATACCCGAAGAATGAAGAGGAACACAAGGAGCATTTGCGTTTAGTTCTCGAGAAACTCAGGGAACATCAGTTGTACGCCAAATTCAGCAAATGTGAGTGTTGGTTGAAGGAAGTTGGGTTCCTTGGACATGTTATATCAGGAGAAGGTATAGCAGTAGACCCTACCAAGGTTCAGTCAGTCACTGAGTGGTTGGCACCCACTTGAGTTGGAGAGATCCGCAATTTTCTAGGACTCGCGGGATATTACCAGAGATTCATTGAGAAATTTTCCAAGATTGCGAAGCCCATGACGGAGTTGTTGAAAAAGGACACCAAGTTCAAATGGACGGAAGAATGTGAGGCCAGTTTTCAGGAGTTGAAGAAACGTTTGGTTACAGCCCCAGTGCAAACTCTTCCGGATATACGCAAGGATTTCAAAGTGTATTGCAACGCTTCTCGCGAAGGACTTGGAGGTGTACTTATGCAAGACGGAAGAGTTGTTTCATATGCCTCACAACAGCTTCGACCGCATAAGTTGAATTATGCCACACATGATTTGGAGTGAGCAGACGTAGTGCAAGCGCTCAAGACCTGGAGACATTTTCTTATTGGAAACCATTGTGATGTGTACACGGATCATAAGAGTTTGAAGTACATTTTCACTCAGAAGGAGTTAAATCTCAAGCAAAAGAGATGGTTGGAGCTTATAAAAGATTATAATATGAAGCTGCACTATCATCCAGGAGAGGCCAATGTCGTAGCAGATGCTTTGAGCCGGAAGAGTTAATTCAATACCCTAGTAAGCAGAGGACTACCGCAGCAAATAGTTGACGATCTCAAGGAACTTCATTTGGAGATAGTTCCAAGAGGTTTCGTTGCAGCAATGGAGGTTCAGTCAACATTATTGGGAAAGATTCGAGAAGCTCAGAAGGATGACAAAGAAATTGCTGAGATAAAGGAGAAGATGAGCAAAGGAAAAGCCAAGGGTTTTTGAGAGGATGAGCACGAAACCCTATGGTTTGAGGACCGTGTATATGTAGCAAATAATGCAGAGATCAGGAAGTTAATACTTCAGGAGGCTCACGATTCGCCATACTCGATACACCCCGGAAACACCAAGATGTATTTGGATTTGTAGGAGCGTTTCTGGTGGACAGGTATGAAGAAGGATATTGCCGAGTATGTAGCCGTATGTGATGTATGTCAGAATGTGAAGGCAGAACATCACAAGCCAGCAGGATTACTGCAGCCTATGCCGATACCTGAATGGAAGTGGGACAAGCTTGGCATGGATTTCATTACCGGATTACCCAGGACTCGGTCAGGATATGATTCTATCTGGGTAGTAGTGGATCATTCGACCAAAATGGGTCATTTTATCCCAGTGAAAACCACCTACACAAGTGCGAAGTTGGCCAAGATATATATGACCAGGATTGTATGTCTGCACGGAGTTCTGAGGACCATCGTATCAGACAGAGGAACACAGTTCACTTCAAAGTTTTGGCATCAGTTGCATCAGACCCTGGGTACCAGGCTAGAGTTTAGTACAGCCTTTCATCCGCAGACAGATGGACAGACCGAGAGAGTCAATCAGATTCTGGAGGATATGTTGAGAGCTTGCGCATTAGATTATGGATCCAGTTGGGATGATAATTTTCCTTACACAGAGTTCTCATACAACAACAGTTATCAAGCTAGTTTGAAGATGGCACCTTTCAAAGCTTTGTATGGGAGAAGGTGTAGGACACCGTTGATGTGGGATGAAGTTGGAGACCGTCAGTTGTTTGGATCGGATCTAATTAAGGAGTCTAAAGAGAAGGTTAAGTTGATTCGCGACAGACTAAAGGTAGCTCAGTCCAGGCAGAAGAGTTATGCAGACTCCAAACGCAAGGAGGTAGTCTACGAAGTAGGAGACAGAGCATATCTTCGTGTGTCACCGCTCCGAGGAGTTAAACATTTTGTAGTTAAGGGAAAGTTAGCCCCGAGATTTGTAGGACCATACCGAGTTTTGGAACGAATGGGAGAAGTGGCCTACAAGTTGGAGTTACCCGAAGGACTGTCAGGAGTTCATGATGTGTTTCACGTTTCCCAGTTGAAGAAGTGCCATGTAGAGATGACCGATATTCCTCTGAGAGATACAGTGCCCCTGGAAGCAATTCAGTTGGATAGTGATCTAACCTACGAGGAGAAACCCGTCAAGATTCTCGAGTTTGCCAGCTGAGTTACACGCAACAAGGTTATCAAGTTTTGCAAAGTTCAGTGGAGCCACCATACCGAGGATGAAGCCACCCGGGAACGAGAAGAAGACCTACGGAAAGACCACCCACACCTATTTTCTAGCCAACCCGAATCTCGAGGGCGAGATTCATCTTAAGGGGGGTAGGTTTGTAACATCCCAATTTTCAATTTGGATGTTATACAGAGGTCATCATATGCATATCATATTTTTATTTGCATTTTGGTTGTGATCCTAGAGATCCTAAGCAACTCAAGGACCCACGGAGAGAGTTGGGGATTTCATTTATTGTCATATTTGAATTTTTCTCACATTTGAAAAGGGGATCAATTTGGTTTTAATATTTTTCCCTCCCAATAATTCTAATATTAAAAAGAAAAGAGAGAAGATAATATGACTTCTTCAAAAAAAAGAGGAATGTTGGAGGAAAATTTTTAAAATCAAATAAATATTTCTATTTGGATTTTTATTGCTGTTTTATTAGAATTAGAAAAATATGCATTTTTGAAAATTGCATTTTTACGCCAGAAAAATGTTCACTTCATTCTAAATATTTTATTTAGACGGTGAAAATTGTTTTTGGCATTTTTAGAACTTTTTATTTTTTATTAGGATTTTTCTTTGGCGGAATTTATTTTAAAAAAAGTTCCGGACCGACTCGGCCGAAACCAAGCCGGCCCACTCCCGCGCGCCTCCTTCCTCCCGCCGCCGCCGTGCATGGCACGGACGCTGAGGAGCAGTCTGAGCCTTACTCCACCCCGCGCCGGCCCCCTCCACAAGCAGCCGCCCCGCCGCCTCTCCTCCACCCCGCAAGCCCACAGCCACCCCGCCGCCAGCAGCCGCTCGCCGCCGCAAGCCCGCGCCGTCGCCGCTTCTTGCCGCCGCCTACGCTGTCGTGCGCCGCCGCCGCCGCACCCCGCGCCCATGCCGCCATCGCCCCGCGCCGCCGTCGCCGCTCGCCGGACTCGCCGGATCTCGCTATCGCCCGACCCGCCAGTTTTTTTTGTTGAATCGGTAAAACCGCAGAACCGCCGCCTTTTTTTTACCTTTCGATTTAGATTGGTTTTTATTTTTTTAGCGTTTCTATTTAGCGAACGTTCACTCGAACGTCTCTGTTCACGAACGTTTTCGTTCGTTTTTCTCCGATAGCGAACGTTCGTTCGTTACCGTTTTTCTTTTTATTTTATTTTCGGCCAGGGACCTATCCGTGATTATTTTTGTCGCTGATTAGCCCCTGATCTTCAAACCCTCGCAACTTGTTGCTCGCTTATCCAAATCCAGTGAAACAAACGCCAAAATCTTCGTCTCGAACCCCTCTTTCCAGTTAATCAACTTGAACATTATTTTGACAATTTAAAAATATGGTTTCAAGCAGATTTGAATTTGAACTTTTTTATCGTAGTTTGAGTTTTGTAGCTCCGATTTGATTGATTATTTTTGCAATCGAAGCTCTTCAGTTGGATTTTCAGTTTGGACTTTCTCATTTGAGTTTACCCTTGCATCTATGCTTGAGTGCTTATGTATGCTATTGTTTGTTCGCGATAGAGTTTCCGGAGTGCGAAGCGTGCTACTACGAGTCACTAGGGTTTTCAGATCGTCAACAAGGCAAGTAACACTTTGATCATACCTCTTTATTGCCCAGTTTTTATGCATTAGTTAAACCCCTCCAACATTGCATGGTTAGGATTTGTTAACATGTGGGTTTTGGGAAGTAGCTGATGAAGTAGAACCTACTGTCCTTTACTTCAAACCTTGGGAGTTACTTCTACGTTATGCCTATATTGCTATGCTATCCTCGTAGACGTGGATTGGTTGAGTGTAACCATGACAATGTGAGAGTTATTAATTACTGGTTAACTTAAGGTGGCTACTTTAATACACATCTAGGTGGATTGTTTGTGGGCACCTGGGGAATCCAGTGCTGTCCAAGGAGATCCCGGGGAATCCGTGTGATCATCCTATGGTTCGCCACCCAGGCTCAAGGGGATCATAAGATTATTCATGCTAGAAACTTCCGTGTGCAGCCACAAGCCATTATGGGCTCTGGCATAGTTGAGTAAGTTGTGGGAAACCTTTCCATGATGGGCTAGCAGATGTAGGGGATTGTAGGTGTACCGGCCTATCTATCGGTTAAGGGGACCTCTTCGGAAAGACTGTGTCTCGGTCAACCGTTTCTCAAACACCATGCAGTGCGAGAAATACAATGGAGGAGATCGAGTCTTGTGGGGAAAAGTGCGCAAACCTCTGCAGATTGTACAAACTAATCATGGTTAGCCGTGTCCCCGGTTATGGACATCTTGAGTATCTGGCTCTTGAATTCTTGATTTGATCTCATCATTCTTAATTAATTTTGTTGGGTTGTTAATTACTGTACTAATGGGGATTGAGATGGGGTTTCCATTCTCAATGTTTGTCAACCAATTTGTTAGTTAAATAAAAATATACTCCTTTGCAGCAGGGAAAAATTGGCTTTACGCAAAAATGATAACCATAAAGCCTCCACCAGCCATATATGCATGTAGTGATAGTAGTTATCTTGTTCATTGCTCTACAGTGTTATTTTGCCAGCATATTCCATGTGCTGACCCGTTTCGGGCTACAACGTATTATGTTGCAGACTTTTCAGACGAAGAGTAAGGTGCGTTAGGTCGTTGTCGTGCACTCAACTATGCTGTTGGAGTTGATGGACTCATTTACCTTTGATGCTTATGCAGTTATCTTATTTAGATGACGTTAAGCCATATTATTGTAATAAGTTCTCTTTTGGAGACATTCGATGTAATAAGTGTGTGATTGCACTCTGTTATAAATCCTTCAAGTACTGTGTGTGTCAGCATTACCGATCCAGAGATGACACTTATACACAGAGATTTGACCGTCTGAGGACTGATTGCTACAGCGATGGCGGAGCCATCAAACACAGTTCAGATTTTAGTTATGTGTGCGATGCAGGGCATACAGTTCAGTTCTATGGATTGTTTGCAATGAGGCGGAGCAAAAGAAACGGGCAGTCAGATGAAGGCGTGTGCGATATACATCATACGGTCCACTTGGACGAACTGTTTGTGATGAGGAGGAACAATAGAAACGGGCAGCTAGATAAAGGTGTGTGCGATTGAGAGCATATGCTTCAGAAGGATTAACTATTTGCGATTAGGCAACAGAACAGAAACGGGTCAGCCAGATCAAAGTGTCTGTGATTATTAGCAAAAAAAAAGTGTCTGTGATTGATGGCACACACTTCACACAGATAAACTGTTTGCGATTAGCCACAACAAACTGAAACAGTTAGATAGATCAACGTGTGTGCGCTAGACGGGCACACACATTCTAATTAAAAGAAGCGTGCGCGATGGTAATAACAAGCGCACACGGTTGTTGGAACAAGACGTGTGCTAATGTTGCCTATTGCGGTGCACCCTATGGTGCAAACGCCACGTACGCGGCCGAGAAGGCATACGTGCCCACGTTACGCCTTTCGGGAATAGTGTCGCACTTATAAGCATCAGTAAATTTTGAGCCTGCGTCCCGTCACATTCCAAATTGCAAACCTGTTCACACTGATCAAAACCTAAACAGTTTCCCACTTAGGAGCGTATTCGTACTCGTTTATAAATACTACTACTCCAAGATGACTGCACATTCCTCCTCAACTCCTCATCCACAAAAACAAACAAGTCATTCATCATCATTCCCTTGCGTCTGCCATGGCCAACGTGAGTTCTGGGTCGAGAGATTGCGACCAGGGAGATGTGAGCATGGAAGTGGAAGCACGAGAGATGTCCTGCCTCGCCGCGAACGCAGCCGGCATGTCGCGCCGCGCGGCTGTAGCAGCATAGAGGTCCCGCTGCGCCGCCGAAGCAGCATGGAGGTCCCGCCGCACCGTCGATGCAGCAGACTGGTCTGGCTGCGCCGCGGAAGGAGAAGATATGTCCCGCCGCGCCGCGAATGCAGCAGAGATGTCCTCTCGCGCCGCGGAGGCCTGGGAAAATGTCTCGCGGGCAGGCGAGGACTCTTACAGGTGCATGCATGCGATCGTCCATAGCCAGATGGATCAGATCTCCGGCTGGGCGAGGTTGCAGGACAACATGAAAGCCTCTTTTGAACAAGCTACCGGCGTCATCCAGTAACTAAATGAGAGCAATGCGAAGCTCCGGGCCGAGCGCGGCCTGCTGAGGGCGAAGATCGTTGGAAGTGCGGAGCAGCAGGAGGAGAGCACTGCCTTGTTGAAGAGGACCGGCGTCATCGTCGAGAAATTTATGGGCGAGAATGCCATGCTGCGTATCGAGCGCAGAAGGCTAGTGGAGTAATCCGTGGATGCTCTCAAGCAGCATCTTGAGGACAAGAAAGAGCTCACCGCCGCTCGCCGTGGAGACTAGTTCCCGCGGCCTGCAGCAACGCATCAAGGGAGTAGAGATCAACGAGCCAGATTGTTGTCTTCCTTCTTCTTTTGCCCTTGTGTATTTCGGGCATTGCCGCATGTGGCTTTTTTAATTATGTTCCTAAATATGTAAGACAATTATTATCACTGTCATCGTCCTTATATTCATCATGGTTGCTATAAGTCGCAGTCGATGCTATATAGGTCCGTTGAATCTTACATCAAGATCCATGCAAAACTTTCTTTTCAGATTTTCATTGTTCTCTCTTAAATCTCAGTCCAGTGAGACATATAGCCACGCCGTAGAACAGGGGCTCGGGCGCCATTAAGGGAGACGTTGGGAGGGAGTTGTCGGCGAGTAGCGGTCAAAGGGCTCTCCTCCCGATGAGCACGCACAGGGGTCTGATCGCACGCCTCTCGTACTCAAATTGGTACCCCGCACGACACCTCCTAGCCAATAAAAAAAGGGGACGCGTGGCGGCACGTAATTGGTAAGTAGAACCCCCACGGTTTCAATAATACTCGTGTTTCCGATTTGTAACGTGACAACACTTGTTCCAAAATGGCTTTGTTGATTGTTAATGTGTGCGCCTTCGCCAATCGGACAGAAAAATTAGCACAACATGTTGGTGCCATGTCATGACACCATGCCAAGTTTCATGATTTTCAGGCGTGTTTTGGATTTACAGGAATTAAAAAAACAAGTTTCTCAATCTTTTCGGCCGAGCCACGCCGCCCAGATGTTTGAACTTCATTCCCATTTCTTGCATGGGGCCTAGAAATTCACGCAAGGACACACATGTGATTTTTCAACCAACTTTGGTGCACTGGAGCATGTGCTTGTAGTTCAAATTTGAATTATGCACATTAAATGCCCAGAAACTCAATTAATGTATAAAAAGGCCAAACGAACCCCGAAAAATTCCAAAATTAAACACAACACTCTTGTTGTTCTCTGTTGACACTAGAATTTTTTTGAAAGCAATAAGAGGCATCAGATATCGTTCCGTCGCCAAAGGTGGCACGTTCCCTACCGAAACCATCACGCTTGTTGTGAGAAGCTTATACCCAAACCTGCCCCAAATGGGACAAATTTTTTACCACGGCATGTTGACGCCGCTCCATGATAGCATGCCAAGTTTCATGAATTTCAGACGAGATTTGGATTTACTAGAATTTAAAAACCAAGCATCTCAACGTTTTGCTGGCAATCAACAGTGCCCTGGTGTTTGAATTTCATTCCCATTCCTTGCATGGGACCTAGAAATTCACCCAAGGACACATGTGATTTTTCAACCAACTTTGGTACACTGGAGCATGTGCTTGTACTCAAATTTGAATTATGCACATTAAATGCCCAGAAACCCAATTAATGTATAAAAAGGCCAAACGAACCCCGAAAAATTCTAAAATTAAACACAACACTCCTGTTGTTCTATGTTGACACTAGAAACTTTTGGAAAGCAATAAGAGGCAGCGGATATCGTTTCGTCCCCAAAGGTGGCATGTTGCCTACCGAAACCATCACGCTTGTTGTGAGAAGCTCTGGTTTGTGAGAAGCTTATACCCAAACCTGCCCCAAATGGGAAAAATTTACCACGGCATGTTGATGCCGCTCCATGATAGCATGCCAAGTTTCATGAATTTCAGGCGAGTTTTGGATTTACTAGAATTTAAAAACCAGGTATCTCAACGTTTTTTCAACAATCAACAATGCCCTGGTGTTTGAAATTCATTCCCTTTTCTTGCATGGGACCTAAGCATGCACCCAAGGACACAGATTTGATTTTTCAATTATATGCACTGGAGCATGTGCATGTATTTCAAATTTGAATTATGTACATAAAATGCCTAGAAAACCCAGTTAATGTATAAATGTCCAAACGAACCCCGGAAAATTCCAAAACTTAACACAACACTCCTGTTGTTCTATGTTGGCACTAGAATTTTTTTGAAAGCAATAAGAGGCAACGAATATCGTTCGTCCACAAAGGTGGCACGTTCCGTACCGAAACCATCACGCTTGTTGTGAGAAGCTCTAGTTTGTGAGAAGCCAAACCTGCCCCAAATGGGACAAATTTTTTACCACGGCATGTTGATGCCGCTCCATGATACCATGCCAAGTTTCATGAATTTCAGACGAGTTTTGGATTTACTAGAATTTAAAAACCAGGTATCTCAACATTTTGCCAGCAATCAACAGTGCCCCGGTGTTTGAAAATCATTCCCATTTCTTGCATGGGACCTAAGCATGCACCCAAGGACACATATTTGATTTTTCAACCAATTTATATGGACCGAAAATGGCTAGAAAATATTTGATAGCACACGATTAGTATGTGCGGACCGTGTGCGATGTCTGTTACTCCTGCTTTGCTTCAGTCCCTTGATTCAAATTTTCAGTAGCCCCGACATTTTACTCCCGCCTCTGCATCCCTCGCAATCTCAAAAATATCTGCTCGCCCTTGATCCAAATTTTCAGTAGCCCCGCCTTGTTACTCCCGACTAGTAAATTTTTCAGTTGCCGCAGTATTTCCTCAAACACCACCTTGCCCCCACCCCCCGCCCCCCTCCACACACACCACACACTCCCCAAAACCTTCGCTCACACAGACACACACAACCCTCGAAACCATTGGTAGGTTGCCACCATCGCCGACGCCTCCATCCTCAACCTATGCCTGTGTGTCGGGGAGCTCGAGGAGCCAATGGCCAAAAAGAGGTTTATCGCAGCCTTTTTGCCCGACGCCAGCGAGGTGGCCGCCGAGGTGTCCCCGTCGTCCTCCGTGGGCTCGATCCTCCGTCGCCGGTCCCCCGATCCGCCCGCCGCCATGCCCCTACGCCGGTTCGAGGACTTTCCCGTCCTCCCTTGGACTCGGCAGCCGACGAGGTCCTACCTCGGGGTCCTGCAGCGGCGGTGGGGGATGTAGGTCGCTGAGATTACAAATCGGGAGACCCACACCCGCCGGTGGCTCGGTAGCTTCCACACGGCCGAGCTCGCGGCCATGGAGTACGACCGCTGGCAGGTCCGCTACCACGGCGTGGCGGCTAGGCTCAATTTCCCCTTCGGCACACGTCTGGTCGACCTCGTTTCGCCGAAGCCAGGGGTGGTGAGCTCGGCTATGGCGCGGGAGGACCGCGAGGCGTGGGAGCGCCTCGAGGCTGAGGCCACGGATGAGGCCTACATGCAAGAGCTCCGCCGGCAGCATCCGGAGCTCGTGGAGGCGGAGCGGGTGATCTTTGCCAGCGCGGAGGACGGCGAGGTTATCGCGCTCTCCTCCAATGACGAGGTCGAAGGCGGCGAGGACGGCAGTGCAGAGGGCGGCGAGGTTATCGTGCTAGTGGGCCCCGAGGATGAGGAGATCGACGTCGACGAGTGGAGGAGTGCCTTCCCCAACGACCCCGACGACGGCTCTGGCCCGAACCCTGCTCGCGGCACACCGTACATGACGAGGAAGGATTGGCTCGACCTCTACTTCGACCGAAAGTAGTTTAGCTTAGTTTAAATTTATGTTTTAGGTTCGGTTATGCAAAACTATCTATGTTTATGTTTGAATGCATTCTACTTTCGGTTGAACCTGCTTTGAACTTGATCAAATTGAAGCTTACAACGTTAAGTTTAGGGGATCGACTACAAAAGGCCAAAAATTGCTGGAGTATATATATATCCACTAAGGGTTTTAGTCCTTTAACTTTTTAAGGATCGGCTAGAGATGGCCTTATGACTTGTTTATCTCAGTTCTTCACAATGTGATACTCTATATATGCAACTATTTGCCGTGCAGTTCAATTTCATCAATAACAGTTTCAACAATACCACTATGAATTATGATATTTGGTTGTTGTTAAGGGTATTGAAGTTAACATGCCATTTCGTTTTTTAACAATAACTAGTGTACTTTAGACCTGCACAATACGAGTTTGAATGACTATTTGCTTGTTTTTAAATGTTATGCCTGATGCAGTTAACACACCTTTCCACTTCTTGTTTTGCTTAACTAGCATGCTTAAGCCTGCATACTGAAGCTATCATTTGTAGATTATGTTGTCTACCATGGATATATTTGGTTGATATTTATCCTGTTATGCTTAACATGCGTTTATATGTACTCATGCAGGACAATATTGAGAAAAGTGTTGTTTTCCATCGAGGTTAGTATTGCTTATATGTACTCACTGTTCAGGATATCGGTAGCTGGTAAAATATAGCCTAGGGCTGATAAGGGATTAATCATCGAATCGGACATTTCACTGAATATATCTGTAACCCATTTATCAGTAGGTTAACTAGGGCCCTATTTAATATATCTGAGGCTACATAGCAACATACATTTTACTGAATGACTAAATATGCAATCCCAGGCTACATAGCATCAAGGAAGAGTGTTACCTTAATGTTTTGATGATGTCTAGATATACATGTAATAAAATCTTATATAATGGGATGGAGGGAGTGTTGTACTACATCATTTTTCAATTGTTGTTTAGCTTCTAATATTAGCTTGGTGCTTTTAGGTACATATATCATTGCCAAAGTTCCACACTTCGACCCTTTCTGGGGCAATGAGATATTCATGAACTAGCATCAAGTGAGGAAACTGATAAAGATTATTATTAAAATGGGTCCAAAGATGTCAATCGAACTATTTGTTTACACTTTATGCAAGACAACACTGAATTGCAGGATGGTAAGTAAGAACCCTGTAGCCTTCTTTTTACTGCCCGTAATGAGTTGTGTTAGATGACAATGTCTGAATCTTTTTTATTTTGTAGTGGATCCTGAAGCAGTTTACTCAAGATTACCTCTCAAACTACATGATTGGCGGCCGGCCATCACAAGGGGTTGAACTAGAGTCCTGCATGCCTTATGCATCCAGGAGAGCGCAATAGGGCCATTCCGGTTCACCTTGTTCAGCAACCGCAATGTATGTCACCTCTTTCTTTACCATCTATAATACTACAAGTATAGAACCCTGGTTCATCATTCTTTATTTGGTGCTTACGTAATTCTTAAACATATGTACCTGTGAATCGAATAATGCATTGGTTGTTTGAACTTGATGGATATGAATAAAGCTAAAGCCTACTTTCAAGTTTAAATTAGGTACAATTTTAAATAGCAGCAATTAAATTAGGGCGAAATTATGGTGTGCATGTCATTACGGCGCACACGGTTAATAATGCACAGCGTGTGCAATATACATCATAATCCGACATGGTTCACAGAGAGGAAACGTGTGTAACAATGCACACAGTTGCCGTTTTCAAAGCGTGTGTGATGTCAGACACTATCGCATACGGTGCGGGAAAACTAAATGTGTGTGATTGTCTACCTATCGTACACGGTTTATAATCATGAACTGTTTGTGATGTGCCAGGCATCTTAAACTCCCGTGCCTGGAATCTGCCTAGAAAACTCCCGTGCCTGGAATCTGCCTGGTTTTAGGTAAAACCACAAAACTCCGACTGCGATGGCAATGCATGCACAAACGAGTAGCAAGGATGAAGCATTTGGGATATTCGAGATATCGGAAACGGTTATATAGGGACAACTGTATGCATCAAGGCTCCCTATCCCCGACGGTTTCTCGATCGTGTGGGAAGGACTCCCCTATCGCTGCCACTCACTAGGCGACGGTTCCAAATGCCATCGCAGAAAGGGGTTAAAAACCGTTTGTATAGCACCGACCCGTACCAGTGATTAGTCACAATGCTTGCAAGGATTATAATGATGTGCATTACCGAGAGGGCCCAGAGATACCTCTCCGATAATCGGAGTGACAAATCCTAATCTCGATATGCCAACCTAACAAAACACCTTCAGAGACACCTGTAGAGCATCTTTAATCACCTAGTTATGTTGTGACGTTTGATAGCACACAAGGTGTTCCTCTGGTATTCGGGAGTTGCATAATCTCATAGTCAGAGGAATATGTATAAGTCATGAAGAAAGCAATAGCAATAGAACTTAATGATCATTATTCTAAGCTAACGGATGGGTCTTGTCCATCACATCATTCTCCTAATGATATGATCCCGTTCATCAAATGACAACACATGTCTATGGTCAGGAAACTTAACCATCTTTGATTAACGAGCTAGTCTAGTAGAGGCATACTAGGGAAACTTTGTTTTGTCTATGTATTCACACATGTATCAAGTTTCCGGTTAATACAATTCTAGCATGAATAATAGATATTTATCATCACACAAGGAAATATAAATAACAACTTTATTATTGCCTCTAGGGCATATTTCCTTCACTAGATGGCTTCCTCTCTCTCTTTTGATTCTCAATACAATGGTCTCTTGGAGATCTATTTGATGTAACTCTTTTTCCGGTGCGTTTGTTGGGATCCGATGAACTTTGAGTTTATCATCAGATCTATTTTATATCCATGAAAGTTATTTGAGTTTCTTTGATCTCTTATATGCATGATTACTTATAGCCTCGTATTTCTTCTTCGAATCTTTGGTTTAGTTAGGCCGACCAGATCGGTTTTTCTTGCCATGGGAAGAGGTGCTTCGTGATTGGTTCGGTCATGCGGTGTTCTTTCCCAGTGACAGAAGCGGCAACAAGACACGTATTGATCGTTGCCATTAAGGATAACAAGATGGGGTCTATTCCTACATGAATAGATCTTGTCTACATCATGTCATCGTTCTTATTGCATTACTCCGTTTCTCCAAGAACTTAATACACTAGATGCATGCTGGATAGCGGTCGATGTGTGGAGTAATAGTAGTCGATGCATGCAAGAATCGGTCTACTAATCGTGGGCATGATGCCTACATAATGATCATTGCCTGGATATCGTCATAATTATTTGAAGTTCTATCAATTGTGAAGGAAATATGCCCTAGAGGCAATAATAAAGTTGTTATTTATATTTCCTTATACCATGATAAATGTTTATTATTCATGCTAGAATTGTATTAACCGGAAACTTAGTACATGTGTGAATACATAGACAAACAGAGTGTCACTAGTATGCCTCTACTTGCTCGTTAATCAAAGATGGTTAAGTTTCCTAGCCATACATGAGTTGTCATTTGATGAACGGGATCACATCATTAGAGAATGATGTGATTGACTTGACCCATTCCGTTAGCTTAGCACTTGATCGTTTAGTTTGTTGCTATTGCTTTCTTCATGACTTATACATGTTCCTATGACTATGAGATTATGCAACTCCCGAATACTTGAGGAACACTTTGTGTGCTATCAAACATCACAACGTAACTGGGTGATTATAAAGATGCTCTACAGGTGTCTCCGATGGTGTTTGTTGAGTTGGCACAGATCGGATTTGTCACTCCGATTGTCGGAGAGGTATCTCTAGGCCCTCTCGATAATGCACATCACTATAAGCCTTGCAAGCAATGTGACTAATGAGTTAGTTCCAGGATGATGCATTACGGAACGAGTAAAGAGACTTGCCGGTAACGAGATTGAACTAGGTATTGAGATACCGACGATCGAATCTCGGGCAAGTAACATACCGATGACAAAGGGAAGAACGTATGTTGTGATGCAGTTTGACCGATAAAGATCTTCGTAGAATATGTGGGAGCCAATATGAGCATCCAGGTTCCGCTATTGGTTATTGACCGGAGATGAGTCTCGGTCACGTCTACATAGTTCTTGAACCCGTAGGGTCTGCATGCTTAACGTTCGATGATGATCAGTATTATGAGTTTATGTGTTTTGATGTACCGAAGGTAGTTCAGAGTCCCGGATGTGATCACGGACATGACGAGGAGTCTCGAAATGGTTGAGACAGAAAGATTGATATATTGGACGATGTTATTCGTACACCGGATGAGTTTCGGGGGTCACCGGATAAATATCGGAGTGCCGGGGGGTTATCGGAAACCCCGGGGGATCTAATGGGCCTCTATGGGCCTTAGTGGGAAGAGAGGACGGGCCAGGAGGGGCTGGCCGCGCCCCCCCCTCTTTGGTCTGAATTGGACTAGGGGAAGGGGGCCGCGCCCCCCTTTTCTTCCCTTCCCCCTCTTCCTTCCTTCCCCCTCTCTCCCTCTTGGTGGATTCCTAGTAGGACTTGGAGTCCTAGTAGGATTCCCCTCTTGGGGGCGCGCCCTAGGGGCTGGCCGGCCCCCCTTTCTCCTTTATATACGGGGGCATGGGGGCACCCTAGAACACACAAGTTGACAGTTGTCTTAGCCGTGTGCGGTGCCCCCTCCACATAATTCCACCTCGGTCATATCATTGTAGTGCTTAGGCGAAGCCCTGCGTCGGTAACTTCATCAACACCGTCACCACGCCGTCATGCTGACGGAACTCTCCCTCGGCCTCAGCTGGATCAAGAGTACGAGGGACGTCACCGAGCTGAACGTGTGCAGATCGCGAAGGTGTCGTGCATTCGATACTTGATCGGTTGGATCGGGAAGACGTTCGACTACATCAACCACGTTACTTAACGCTTCTGCTTTCGGTCTACGAGGGTATGTGGACACACTCTCCCCGCTCGTTGATATGCATCTCCTAGATAGATCTTGTGTGATCGTAGGTAATTTTTTTGAAATACTGCGTTCCCCAACAGTGGCATCCGAGCCAGGTCTATGCGTAGATGTTATTTGCACGAGTAGAACACAAAGAGTTGTGGGCAATAATAGTCATACTGCTTACTAGCATGTCATACTTTGATTTGGCGGTATTGTTGGATGAAGCGGCCCGGACCGATGTTACGCGTACGCTTACGGGAGACTGGTTCTACCGACGTGCTTAGCACCCAGGTGGCTGGCGGGTATCTGTTTCTCCAACTTTAGTTGAATCGAGTGTGACTACGCCCGATCCTAGTTGAAGGTTAAAATAGCACACTTGACAAAAATCATTGTGGTTATGATGCGTAGGTAAGAACAGTTCTTGCTAAGCCCGTAGCAGCCATGTAAAACATGCAGAAACAAAGTAGAGGACGTCTAACTTGTTTTGCAGGGCATGCTATGATGAGATATGGTCAAGATGTGATGATATAAATTGTTGTATGAGATGATCATGTTTTGTAACAGAGTTATCGGCAAGTGGCAGGAGCCTTATGGTTGTCTCTTTATTGTATGAAATGCAATCACCATGTAATTGCTTTTCTTTATCACTAAGCGGTAGCGATAGTCGTGATAGCAATAGTTGGCGAGATGACAATGATGCTTCGATGGAGATCAAGGTGTCAAGCCGATGACGATGGTGATCATGACGGTGCTTTGGAGATGGAGATCAAAGGCACAAAATGATGATGGCCATATCATATCACTTATATTGATTGCATGTGATGTTTATCCTTTAGCCATCTTATTTTGCTTAGTTTGGCGGTAGAATTATAAGATGATCTCTCACTAAATTTCAAGGTACAAGTGTTCTCCCTGAGTATGCACCGTTGCTACAGTTCGTCGTGCTGAGACACCATGTGATGATCGGGTGTGATAAGCTCTACGTTCACATACAACGGGTGCATGCCAGTTTTGCACACGTAGAATACTCGGGTTAAACTTGACGAGCCTAGCATATGCAGATATGGCCTCGGAACACTGAGACCGAAAGGTCGAGCGTGAATCATATAGTAGATATTATCAACATAGCGATGTTCACCATTGAAAACTACTCCATCTCACGTGATGATTGGACATGGTTTAGTAGATTTGGATCACATGATCACTTAGATGATTAGAGGGATGTCTATCTAAGTAGGAGTTCTTAAGTAATATGATTAATTGAACTTTAATTTATCATGAACTTAGTACCTGATAGTATTTTGCATGTCTATGTTGTTGTAGATCAATGGCCCGTGCTACTGTTCCTTTGAATTTTAATGCATTCCTAGAGAAAGCTAAGTTGAAAGATGATGGTAGCAACTACACGGACTGGGTCCGTAACTTGAGGATTATCCTCATTGCTGCACAGAAGAATTACGTCCTGGAAGCACCGCTAGGTGCAAGACCCGCTGCAGGAGCAACGCCGGACGTTGTGAACGTCTGGCAGAGCAAAGCTGATGACTACTTGATAGTTCAGTGTGCCATGCTTTACGGCTTAGAAACGGGAATTCAACGATGTTTTGAACGTCATGGGGCATATGAGATGTTCTAGGAGTTGAAGTTAATATTTCAAGCAAATGCCCGGACTGAGAGATATGAAGTCTCCAATAAGTTCTACAACTGCAAAATGGAGGAGAATAGTTCTGTCAGTGAGCATATACTCAAAATGTCTGGGTATCATAATCACTTGACTCAGCTGGGAGTTAATCTTCCAGTTGATAGTGTCATTGACAGAGTTCTTCAGTCACTGCCCCCAAGCTACAAGAGCTTCGTGATGAACTATAATATGCAAGGGATGGATAAGACAATTCCCGAGCTCTTCGCGATGCTAAAGGCTGCGGAGGTAGAAATCAAGAAGGAGCATCAAGTGTTGATGGTCAACAAGACCACCAGTTTCGAGAAAAAGGGTAAAGGGAAGAAGGGGAACTTCAAGAAGAATAGCAAGCAAGTTGCTGCTCAAGTGAAGAAGCCCAAGTCTGGACCTAAGCCTGAGACTGAGTGCTTCTACTGCAAAGGGACTGGTCACTGGAAGCGGAACTGCCCCAAGTATTTGGCGGATAAGAAGGATGGCAAGGTGAACAAAGGTATATGTGATATACATGTTATTGATGTGTACCTTACTAATGCTCGCAGTAGTGCCTGGGTATTTGATACTAGTTCTGATGCTAATATTTGCAACTCAAAACAGGGACTACGGACTAAGCGAAGATTGGCTAAGGACAAGGTGACGATGCGCGTAGGAAATGGTTCCAAAGTCGATGTGATCGCCGTCGGCACGCTACCTCTACATCTACCTCCGGGATTAGTTTTAGACCTGAATAATTGTTATTTGGTGCCAGCGTTAAGCATGAACATTATATCTGGATCTTGTTTGATGCGAGATGGTTATTCATTTAAATCTGAGAATAATGGTTCTTCTATTTATATGAGTAATATCTTTTATGGTCATGCACCCTTGAGGAGTGGTCTATTTTTGTTGAATCTCAATAGTAGTGACACACATATTCAAGCCAAAAGATGCAAAGTTGATAATGATAGTGCAACTTATTAGTGGCACTGCCGTTTGGGTCATATTGGTGTAAAGTGCATGAAGAAACTCCATTCTGATGGACTTTTGGAATCAATTGGTACTTGCGAACCATGCCTCATGGGCAAGATGACTAAAACTCCGTTCTCTGGAACACTGGAGCGAGCAACAGATTTGTTGGAAATCATACATACTGATGTATGTGGTCCGATGAATATTGAGGCTCGTGGCGGGTATCGTTATTTTCTGACCTTCATAGATGATTTGAGCAGATATGGGTATATCTACTTGATGAAACATAAGTCTGAAACATTTGAAAAGTTCAGCGAATTTCAGAGTGAAGTGGAAAATCATCGTAACAAGAAAATAAAATTTCTACGATCTGATCGTGGAGGAGAATATTTGAGTTACAAGTTTGGTCTTCATTTGAAACAATGCGGAATAGTTTTGCAACTCACGCCACCCGGAACACCATAGGGTAATGGTGTGTCCGAACGTCGTAACCGCACTTTATTAGATATGGTGCAATTTATGGTGGCTCTTACTGATTTACCGCTATCGTTTTGGGGTTATGCTTTAGAGACGGTTGCATTCACGTTAAATAGGGCACCATCTAAATCCGTTGAGATCACACCTTATGAATTGTGGTTTGGAAAGAAACCCAAGTTGTCGTTTCTTAAAGTTTGGGGCTGCGATGCTTATGTGAAAAAGCTTCAACCTGATAAGCTCGAACCCAAATCGGAGAAATTTGTCTTCATAGGATACCCAAAGGAGACTGTTGGGTACACCTTCTATCACAGATCCGAAGGCAAGACATTCGTTGCTAAGAATGGATCAACTTGATGAGGTAACTGTACCTGCTCCGTTATTGGAAAGTAGTTTATTAGAGAAATCAGTTCATGTGACTCCTACACCAATTAGTGAGGAAGCTAATGATGATGATTATGTAACTTCAGATCAAGTTACTACCGAACTTCGTAGGTCAACCAGAGTAAGATCCGCACCAGACTGGTACGGTAATCCTGTTCTGGAGGTCGTGTTACTTGACCACGACGGACCTACGAACTATGAGGAAGTGATGATGAGTCCAGATTCCGCGAAATGGCTTGAGGCCATGAAATCTGAGATGGGATACATGTATGAGAACAAAGTGTGGACTTTGGTTGACTTGCCCGATGATCGGCAAGCCATATTGAATAAATGGATCTTCAAGAAGAAGACTGACACTGACGGTAATGTTAGTGTCTACAAAGCTCGACTTGTTGCGAAAGGTTTTCGACAAGTTCAAGGAGTTGACTACGATGAGACCGTCTCACCCGTAGCGATGCTTAAGTCCGTCTGAATCATGTTAGCAATTGCCGCATTTTATGATTATGAAATTTGGCAAATGGATGTAAAAACTGCATTCCTGGATGGATTTCTGGAAGAAGAGTTGTATATGATGCAACCGGATGGTTTTATCGATCCAAAGGATGCTAACAAAGTGTGCAAGCTCCAGCGATCCATTTATGGACTGGTGTAAGCATCTCGGAGTTGGAATAAACATTTTGATAGTGTGATCAAAGCATATGGTTTTATACAGACTTTTGGAGAAGCCTGTATTTACAAGAAAGTGAGTGGGAGCTCTGTAGCATTTCTACTATTATATGTGGATGACATATTGTTGATTGGAAATGATATAGAATTTCTTGATAGCATAAAAGGATACTTGAACAAGAGTTTTTCAATGAAAGACCTCGGTGAAGCTGCTTATATATTGGCATCAAGATCTATAGAGATAGATCAAGACGCTTAATTGGACTTTCACAAAGCACACACCTTGATAAAGTTTTGAAGAAGTTCAAAATGGAACAAGCAAAGAAAGGGTTCTTGCCTGTGTTACAAGGTGTGAAGTTGAGTCAGACTCAATGCCCGACCACTGCAGAACATAGAGAGAAAATGAAAGTCATTCCCTATGCTTCAGCCATAGGTTCTATCATGTATGCAATGCTGTGTACCAGACCTGATGTGTGCCTTGCTATTAGTCTAGCAGGGAGGTACCAAAGTAATCCAGGAGTGGATCACTCGACAGCGGTCAAGAACATCCTGAAATACCTTAAAAGGACTAAGGATATGTTTCTCGTTTATGGAGGTGACAAAGAGCTCGTCGTAAATGGTTACATTGATGCAAACTTTGATACTGATCCGGATGACTCTAAGTCACAAACCGGATACGTATTTATATTTAGCGGTGTAGCTGTCAGTTGGTGCAGTTCTAAGCAAAGCGTCGTGGCGGGATCTACGTGTGAAGCGGAGTACATAGCAGCTTCGGAAGCAGCAAATGAAGGAGTCTGGATGAAGGAGTTCATATCCGATCTAGGTGTCATTCCTAGTGCATCGGGTCCAATGAAAATCTTTTGTGACAATACTAGTGCAATTGCCTTGGCAAAGGAATCCAGATTTCACAAGAAAACCAAGCACATCAAGAGACGCTTCAATTCCATCCGCGATCAAGTCAAGGAGGGAGACATAGAGATTTGCAAGATACATACGGATCTGAATGTTGCAGACCCGTTGACTAATCCCTCTCAAAAGCAAAACATGATCAACACCAAGACTCCATGGGTGTTAGAATCATTACTGTGTAATCTAGATTATTGACTCTAGTGCAAGTGGGAGACTGAAGGAAATATGCCCTAGAGGCAATAATAAAGTTGTTATTTACATTTCCTTATATCATGATAAACATTTATTATTCATGCTACAATTGTATTAACCGGAAACTTAGTACATGTGTGAATACATAGACAAACAGAGTGTCACTACTATGCCTCTACTTGACTAGCTCATTAATCAAAGAAGGTTAAGTTTCCTAGCCCTAGACATGAGTTGTCATTTGATGAACGGGATCACATCATTAGAGAATGATGTGATTGACTTGACCCATTTCGTTAGCTTAGCACTTGATCGTTTAGTTTGTTGCTATTGCTTTCTTCATGACTTATACATGTTCCTATGACTATGAGATTATGCAACTCCTTAATACTGGAGGAACACTTTGTGTGCTATCAAACGTCACAACGTAACTGAGGGAAATACCTTGGTTTCATAACTGAGGGAAATACCTACCAAAGTTGTGTTGCATCATCCCTTCCTCTTTGGGGAAGTACCGACGTAGTTCAAGCGACATCCAAAGGAATTTCTGGCGCCATTGCCGGGGAGGATCAAGTCAAGGTAGTCTCCCGACAACTCATCAATTTCTGGCGCCGTTGCCGGGGAGATATCATCAACATCTATCAGGTTCCTAATCACAAATATCATCTCCTTGCAATTTACATTATTTGCCATTTGCCTCTCTTTATCATCTCCCCCACTTCACAAAATTTGCTGTTTTGTTCGCCCTCTTTTTTGTTCACCGTTTTCTCTCAGATCTGTTTATATGTGCAATCTTGTTTGCGTAGTCACGATGACTCAAGAGAACACTAAGTTGTGTGATTTTTCCAATACCAACAACAATGATTTTATTAGCACTCCGGCTGCTCCTCCCGCCACTAGTGCGGAACCTTGTGATATTAATGCCGCTTTGTTGAATCTTATTATGAAAGATCAGTTTTCTGGTACTCCTAATGAGGATGTCGCGTCCCATCTTAACACATTCGTAGAATTATGCGATATGCAAAACAAAAAAGATATGGACAATGATATTGTGAAGTTGAAATTATTTCCGTTTTCTTTGCGAGATCGTGCTAAAATTTGGTTTTCTTCTTTGCCTCGCAACAGTATCGATTCTTGGGATAAATGCAAAGATGCTTTCATTACTAAGTATTTTTCACCCGTGAAAATTATTTCCCTTATAACTCAAATCATGAATTTTAAGCAACCTGAGCATGAACATGTTGCACAATCTTGGGAAAGAATGAAATTGATGCTAAGAAATTGTCTTACACATGGTTTAAATCTATGGATGATCATACAAAATTTTATGCCGGATTGAATTTTGTCTCTTGAAATCTTTTAGATTCCGCCGCGGGCGGTACTTTTATGGAAATTACCTTGGTTGAAGCTACTAAATTGCCTGATAATATTATGGCAAATTATTCGCAATGGCATACCGAAAGAGCTCCTACTAGTAAAAAAGTTAATTCGATTGAAGAAATTAGTACTTTGAGTGAAAAAGTTGATGCTCTTTTGAAATTGGTTTCTAATAAAAATGCTCCTATTGATCTTAATGATGTGCCTTTGTCTACTTTGATTGAGCAAAATAGTGATCCCATAGATGTGAATTTTGTCTCGCGAAACAATTTTAATAACAATGCTTATAGAGGTAATTTTAATCCTAGGCCTTTTCCTAGAAATTCCTCTAATAACTATGGTGGTTCCTATGGCAATCCTTCTTATAATAATAATAGGAACACCTCCGATCTTGAGAATAATATTAAAGAATTTACCAATGCTCAAAAGGTTTTCAATAATTCGATAGAAGAAATTTGAATAGGATTGATGTTATGTCTAGAAGCATTGATAGAATTTCTCATGATGTAGAAAATCTCAAGCTGAAAATCTTTGTGCCTAAGGTTGAAGAATCAATTAAAGCCTTATATGTTTCTATGGATGAAAGTAAGAAAAGAACTGCTATGCTTAGAGCTAAAAGAGAATTTTTAGAAAAAGCGTTTTCTAGTGATTGCGTTCATAAAAGTGATGAAGATCTTAAAGTAATTGTTTCTTCTATTGATTCTTTGTTTAGTAAGATTGAAATTGATGGTAAAGGGACTGGATAAGAGTCAACTTTAGCTAGAAGGTGTCCCGATAATTCGGAGGGTGAATGTCTTGATGAAAAAAAATTTAAAAGTGGGTTTGGGATTTGGAGAGGTCAAAACTTTGACTAGTGATGTGCCCACTCTTTTGGATTACAAAGACTTCAATTATGATAATTGCTCTTTGATTGATTGTATTTCTTTGCTGCAATCCATGATTAATTCACCCCATCCTTATGAACAAAATAAAGCTTTTACTGAATATATCGTAGATGCTATGATGAATTTTTTTGAAGAAAAGTTGGAATTAGAGATCTCAATTCCTAGAAAATTACATGATGAATGGGAACCCACCATCAAAGTCAAGATAAAAAATTATGAGTGTTTTTATGTGATTTGGGTGCTAGTGTTTACACAATTCCGAAATCTTTATGTGATGTGCTTGGTCTTACCAATATTGAAGAGTGTTCTTTAAATTTGCACTTGGCGGATTCTACTATTAAAAAGCCTATGGGAAGAATTAATGATGTTCTTATTCTTGCAGATAGGAATTATGTGCCCAAAGATCTTATTGTTCTTGATATTGATTGCAATCTGTCTTGTCCAATTATACTTGGTAAACCATTTTTACGTACTATTGGTGCCGTGATTGATATGAAAGAAGGCAATATTAAATTTCAATTTCCACTAAGAAAGGGAATGGAACACTTCCCTAAAACATGAATTAAGCCACCATATGAATCAATCATGAGGGCATATTATGGATCTAGAACTAAAGATGATAATACTTGAATCTTTGCTTTATGTCTAGCTAGGGGCGTAAACAATAGCGCTTGTTGGGAGGCAACCCAATGAATAAAGTTTATTTTTGCCTTTTTCTTTATGTTCTCGAGTGTTTGCACAATTATGCCTCTGTTATGATTGTGTTTTTTATGTTTTAATTAGTGTGTGGGCCAAGCAAAGCCTTTGGGATCATGTTGGGTGATAGTTGATTTGATCTTGTTGAAAAACAGAAACTTTTGCGCTCTATAAAATAATATTAGTAAATCACAAAAACGTGCTTTTGCTCTGAATATTTTAAACAATATTGATATACAAATTGCCCACATTGTCCTAATTTTTCAGAATTTTGGGAGTTACAGAAGTATACGAAGTTCCCTGATTACTACAGACTGTTCTGTTTTTGACAGATTCTGTTTTCTTTGCATTGTGTGCTTATTTTGATGAATCTATGGGTTGTATCGGGGGTGGGGGGGTATAAGCCATAGTAAAGTTGGAATACATTAGATATAATGCAAAAACAAAATATGAATGGGTTTGCAACAGTACTTAGAGTGGTGATTTGCTTTGTTATACTTACGGATCTCATGAAGGTTTAGTTTAGTTTTGTGTGATTGAAGTTTTCAAGTTTTGGGTGAGATCACGATGGATGAAGGAATAAGGAGTAAGAAGAGCCTAATCTTGTGGATGCCCTTAAGGAAATATGCCCTAGAGGCAATAATAAAGTTATTATTTATTTCCTTATATCATGATAAATGTTTATTATTCATGCTAGAATTGTATTAACCGGAAACTTAGTACATGTGTGAATACATAGACAAAAATAGAGTGTCCCTAGTATGCCTCTACTTGACTAGCTTGTTTGTCAAAGATGGTTATGTTTCCTGACCATAGACATGTGTTGTCATTTGATGAACATGATCACATCATTAGGAGAATGATGTGATGGACAAGACCCATCCGTTAGTTTAGCGTAATGATCGTTTAGTTTTATTGCTATTGCTTTCTTCATGACTTATACATGTTCCTCTGACTATGAGATTATGCAACTCTCGAATACCGGAGGAACACCTTGTGTGCTATCAAACGTCACAACATAACTGGGTGATTATAAAGATGCTCTACTGGTGTCTCCAAAGGTGTTTGTTGAGTTGGCATAGATCGAGATTAGGATTTGTCACTCCAAGTATGAGAGAGGTATCTCTGGGCCCTCTCGGTAATGCACATCACTATAAGCCTTGCAAGCAATGTGACTAATGAGTTAGTTACGGGATGATGCATTACGGAACGAGTAAAGAGACTTGCCAGTAACGAGATTGAACTAGGTATGAGGATAACGACGATCGAATGTCGGGCAAGTAACATACCGATGACAAAGGGAACAATGTATGTTGCTATGCGGTTTGACCGATAAAGATCTTCGTAGAATATGTCGGAGCCAATATGAGCATCCAGGTTCCGCTATTGGTTATTGACCAGAGATGTGTCTCGGTCATGTTTACATAGTTCTCGAACCCGTAGGGTCTGCACGCTTAACGTTCGATGATGATTTGTATTATGAGTTATGTGATTTGATGTACTGAAGTTTGTTCGGAGTCCTGGATGAGATCATGGATATGACGAGGAGTCTCGAAATGGTAGAGACATAAAGATTGATATATCGGAAGGTTGTGTTTGGACACCGGAATGATTTAGGAAAGGTTCGGACATTTTCTGGAGAATCAGGGGGTTACCGAAACCCCCCCGGGGAGTTAATGGGCCTTCATGGGCCCTAGTGGAGAGTGGAGGCGGCGGCCAGGTGGAGGCGCGCCCCCCTAGCCCAAACCGAATTGGACTAGGGTTGGGGGGGGGGCTTTTCCATCTCTCCTCCTCCTTCCCTCCTTCTCCTCGTGGGAATAGGAAAGGGGAGGGGCAAATCCTACTTGGACCGGGAGTCCAAGTAGGACTCCCCCCATGGCGCGCCCCCCTTGGGTCGGACACCTCTCCCCCCATTTATATACTTGGGAGGGGGCACCCCAAAGGTACACCAAGCCTTCTCTTAGCTGTGTGCGGTGCCCCCCTCCATAGTTACACACCTCGGTCATAACGTCGTAGTGCTTAGGCGAAGCCCTGCGCCGGTAACTTGATCATCACCGTCGCCATGCTGTCGTGCCGACGGAACTCTCCCTCGGCCTCAACTAGATCAAGAGCACGAGGGATGTCATCGAGCTGAACGTGTGCTGAATGCGGAGGTGCCGAACGTTCGGTGCTTGGATCAGTTGGATCGCGAAGACGTTCGACTACATCAACCGCGTTATTAAGCGCTTCCGCTTTCGGTCTACGAGGGTACGTGGACACACCCTCCCCGCTCGTTGCTATGCTTCTCCTAGATAGATCTTGCGTGATCATAGGAATTTTTTTGAAATACTACGTTCCCCAACATGCCCATGGCACCCCAAGGTAATATTCAAGGATGAACAAGCAGCTAAGCTTGGGGATGCCCCGAGTGGCATCCCCTCTTTCTTCTAACGACCATCAGTATTTTACTTGGAGCTATATTTTTATTCGTCACATATCATGAGTTTTTGTTGGAGCGTCTTGTATTATATGAGTCTTTGCTTGTTTTGCTTTTTGTTTTGTGTCAAGTATCCTTGCTGAACACACCTATTTGAGAGAGCCAAAATTATGCTATGATTTGTTAGTATTGCTCTGTGTGTTTCACTTAAATTTTTTGAGCTATGGAATTGCTCTAGTGCTTCACTTATATCTTTTTGAGCATGGTGTGCTTTAACAATTTTGAAGAAATGCTCTCATGCTTCACTTGGGTTTATTTGAGAGTTAGTAATTTTTGAAGAAATTCTCTCATGCTTCACTTACATTATTTTGAGAGACGAAAAATTTTATGCTCATGTTCTTCACTTAGATTTGTCTGAGCTATCACAAGCAACATATGAAACTAGTCCAAAAGTGATTGATATTCAAGAGGGATATAATAAAAACTTTCTCAAAGAACATTGGACAAATTAAACTTGATTCTTTGTAATAGTTTTACGATATGATGATAGTGATATGTGGGTCATGTTGATGAGTAATTGTGCTTTAGTAAGAATATTGGTGTTAAGGTTTGTGATTCCCTATGCAAGCACGAAAGTCAATATTTATGCAATGAAATTACATCCTACTTGTGGTGCATTATTCGGTGTTAGTTATGCTTAATGCTCGCCTATGAGATTTTTCGAATCTTGGTTGGATGCTTCTCAATCTTTTTGCTAGCCCTCACTTGTACTAAGCAGGAATACTACTTGTGCATCCAAAATCTTTAAACCCAGTTTTGCCTTATGAGTCCACTATACCTACCTATATGCGGTATTTCTGTGCTGTTCTAAGCAAATTTGTATGTGCCATCTCTAATTTTCAAAATAAATTTCCTTTTTGTGTGCTCGTATCGCTCATGAAACGGTAGGGGGTGGCTGATATTTTTCGATGCTAGACGTGTTATTCTCAAGATGAGTGTCTACTCACTTGTCATTGCACGAGAGTACGACAAAGGTATTAGGGATGCCTAGTCCCGAAATAAAAAATGAATTTACTTTATGTTGTCAAATAATAAATTCCTTGGAATGTGTTAGTATGGACGGCACCCGTGGATACGGCTAGCCGTGGAATGTGAAAGTATGGTAGAAAAAGGAATAAACTTTATTTTCTGTTTGGGAACCTCCTATGATATATCTAGAATTTAAAGTATTGGGAACTACTCGATTGTTTTCGTTGACAGGAAAAGCATGCCACCCAAATTTTTTATCTCTCAACTTAAGCTTTGAGCTCTGGCACCTCTACAAATCCCTACTTCCCTCTGAGAAGGGCCTTTCTATTTACTTTATGTAATTTTTATTTTTTGAGTCTCCATCTTCTCTTATAAAGCACCAACTAAGGGGCACTATGGTCGTACTTGAGCATTGGGTGTAGCTAATATGCGAGTGTGTCTCATGAATGGATCAATGATTGAGCATAATGGGCTAGGGATAACTTGCTTTAGTGTTGATATTTTGAAAGACATGGTTGCTTGTTGATATGCTTGAGTATTGAAATCTTCATGTCAAAACTAGATTATTGCTTTGAACCATATAAAAGTCCATATGTCCATGCTACAAAAGAAAAGAATATGTGATGAACATGTTAGGCAGCATTCCACATCAAAAATTCTGTTTTTATCATTTACCTACTCGAGGACGAGTAGGAATTAAGCTTGGGGATGCTGATACGTCTCCAACGTATCTATAATTTTTTATTGTTCCATGCTATTATATTATCATTCTTGGATGTTTTACAAACATTTTATAGCAACTTTATATCATTTTTTGGGACTAACCTATTGACATAGTGCCCAGTGCCAGTTGCTGTTTTTGCTTGTTTTTTACTTCGTAGAAGATCAATATCAAACGGAGTCCAAATGCAGCAAAACTTTTTGGAGAGTTTTTTCTAGACTAGAAGACACCTGTTGGGCCAAAGAAGTACTAGAGGGGGGCTCCCAGGGAAGCACAATCCACCAGGGCATGCCTGGGGGGCCAGGCGCGCCAGGTGGGTTGTGCCCACCTCGGCCGCCTCCCGCGCTGCCTCTTTGCTCTATAAATACCCCGAAAATCCAAAAACCCTAGGGGAGTCAACGAAACACAATTCCAGTCGCCGCAACTTCGAGAACCACCAGATCCAATCTAGAAACCGTCACGGAGGGGTTCATCATCCTCATTGGTGCCTCTCTGATGATGCGTGAGTAGTTCATTGTAAACCCATGGGTCCGTAGTTAGTAGCTAGACGGTTCCTCTCTCTCTTTTGATTCTCAATACAATGGTCTCTTGGAGATCTATTTGATGTAACACTTTTTGCGGTGTGTTTGTTGCGATCTGATGAAATTTGAGTTTATGATCAGATCTATTTTATATCCATGAAAGTTATTTGAGTTTCTTTGATATCTTATATGCATGATTACTTATAGCCTCGTATTTTGTCTTCGAATCTTTGGTTTAGTTAGGGAGACTAGATCGATTTTTCTTGCCATGGGAAGAGGTGCTTTGTGCTGGGTTCGGTCGTGTGGTGTTCTTTCCCAGTGACAGGAGGGGCAGCAAGACATGTATTGATCGTTGCCATTAAAGATAATAAGATGGGGTCTATTCCTACATGAATAGATCTTGTCTACATCATGTCATCGTTCTTATTGCATTACTCCATTTCTCCATGAACTTAATACACTAGATGCAGCTGGTTAGCGGTCGATGTGTGGACTAATAGTAGTAGATGCAGGCAGGAATTGGTCTACTAATCTTGGATGTGATGCCTATATAATGATCATTGCCTGGATATCATCATAATTATTTGAAGTTCTATCAATTGCCCAACAGTAATTTGTTTACCCACCGTATGCTATTCTCTCGAGAGAAGCGACTAGTGAAATCTATGGCCCCGGGTATATTTTCAGATCTATATTGCTATTTGCCTTTTTATTTATTTGCCACTTTTATTTTCAGATCTATATTATCAAAAACCCAAAAATACCTCGCCGAGTTTTATTTGCTCTTATTTGCATCTATCAATCTACCACAATTTTTATCCCGTCAACGTGACAATTTCGGGCACCGTTACCCGAAAGGGATTGACAACCCCTTTAACACGTCGGGTTGCAAGTATTTGTTCTTTGTGTGCAGGTACAGTTTACATAGTGTCACTTGGTTCTCCTACTAGTTCGATAACCTTGGTTTCATAACTGAGGGAAATACCTAACGAAGTTGTGCTGCATCATCCCTTCCTCTTTGGGCAAATACCTAACATAGTTGAAGGGACATTAGTGCGTTCTGTGATGTCTCTTACCGATTTGCCTTTATCATTTTGGGGTTATGCATTAGAGATAGCTGCATTCACGTTAAATAGGGCATCGTCTAAATCCGTTGAGATGACACCGTGTGAACTATGGTTTGGAAAGAAACCTAAGCTGTCATTTCTTAAAGTTTGGGGATGCGATGCTTATGTCAAACAGCTTCAGCCTGATAAGCTCGAACCCAAAGCGGAGATGTGCGTCTTCATAGGATACCCTAAAGAGACCATTGGGTATACCTTCTACTACAGATTCGTAGGCAAGATCTTTGTTGCCAAGAATGGGTCCTTTCTAGAGAAGGAGTTTCTCTCGAAAGAAGTGAGTGGGAGGAAAGTAGAACTTGATGAGGTAGTTGTACCTTCTGTCGAATTGGAAAGTAGTACACTAGGGAAAAATGTTTTCGTGATGCCTACACCAACTAGAGAGGAAGCTAATGATGATGATCATGAAACTTCAGATCAAGTTACTACTGAACTTCGTAGGTCGACCAGAACACGTTCCGCACCAAAGTCATACGGTAATTTTGTCATGGAAGTCATGTTATGAGACCACATAGAACCTACGAACTATGAAGAAGCTATGATGAGCCCAGATTCCGATAAATGGATTGAGGCCATGAAATCTGAGATTGGATCCATGTATGAGAACAATGTTTGGACTTTGGTGGAATTGCGCGATGATCGGCAAGCCATTGAGAATAAATGGATCTTCAAGAAGAAGACGGATGTTGATGGCAATGTCACTATCTTCAAAGCTCGACTTGTCGCAAAAGGTTTTCGACAAGTTCAAGGGGTTGACTATGATGAGACTTTCTCACCTGTAGCGATGCTTAAGTCTGTCCGAATCATGTTAGAAATTGCCGCATTTTATAATTATGAAATCTGGCAAATGGACATCAAAACTGCATTCCTTAATGGATTTCATAAAGAAGAGTTGTATAGGATGCTACCAGAAGGTTTTGTCGATCCTAAGGGTGCTGAGAAAGTGTGCAAGCTCCAGCGGTCCATCTATGTACTGGTGCAAGCATCTCAGAGTTGGAATATATGCTCTGATGAGGTGATCAAAGCATATGATTTTATACAGACTGTCGGTGCAAAAAACCCTGGGTCTGTTGCCCAGACTTTGCACAGGCACGGGAACAAGATTGAAGCACCAACCCAAGTCAGAGATTGAAGGACCAAGTGATTTGATGAACCAACACACAGCCCAGAGAGACCAAGATTGAGCCAGAAGAGCAAAATGTCGGCAAGAAAAGGGCCTCCCTTGCTGGGCAGGCGAGCCCGGCAAGGAGCGGGGCCACCACTAGAAGCAAGCAACCAAGGCTCCCCGGCAGAGCCTGCCGGGGCTCGCGGGGGCAGAACCGCCCCACCAACCACTCAAAGCACGACCCACGTCGTCAATCAGTGCGGTGTCAAGCTGCCAGATGATTAAGTGGCAGCCATTCGTCACTTGGCAGCCATTTCATATAGAAGAAACTCGTAGATGACACCCGTCCTGTGACATGTCAAGAGAATAGGTGCGGAGTTGGCAAGATATCCCGGCAAGCCTTGCCGAGCGACCAGTGATGTGACACTAAGCGGTGCATTTAATGCACCCTGTCAGCCTGCAGAGTTAGGTATGATAGCACTGTTTGCTATCATATCAGTGGATAATGACCACTTTGCCATTGTGGTGACCCCTTAATCTATAAAAGGAGGCCCATGGCACTCGTAGGAAGGGTTGGAAAGTTGATGAACCCAAGCCACCATACGCGCATAGTCGCTGCGGCCCTGAGGCAAACCCTGTCAGGCAAGTGTACTATGCTTCACCACACTCATTCACCATCAATCCACCAAAGCAGGAGTAGGGTCTTACGCCTCATGGCGGCCCGAACCTGGGTCAATTGCTTGTGTGCTCTCTGCCGTGCTACCGTACGCTGATCTGCTCTTTGTGAAATGCGACGTCCCCCCGCCGAACCAGCAAGGTGCCACCCGGTCCCATAGGTGGTCGCGGATATCCCGCGACATCTTTGGCGCGCCAGGTTGGGGGAGCGCTTGCACGAACCTGAAAGTGTGCATAGCACGTCATCTTCATCACCATCTTCATCCTCGACGGCGCCATCGACCATGGCACCCAAGAAGAAATCTGGTGACTCGGCCCATCCATCCACCTTGAAGGCTCCACCACCTGCGGGCCCTAACATCGCCGGGGATGCGGGGGCGCACGAGGACGTGGACCCTACTAGGTAAGTGGTTGGAGCAGGTGGCGCCATCGCCACCTCCCCCACGGCCAACACGGGGGCCGGAGCTACCGGAAGAGAACAACCTCAGCAACGTCTCGACGGTCATGCTCTACAAGGTGCGGGCGAGGGGGTCACTCCGTCAGCGCCCCCTCCTCTCACCGACAAGCACAGCCGCAGCAACGACGCTCGGTCCGGGACAAGCCATCGCCCTCCAGTCGCCCCACCACAGGAGAGACCGTGGTGCATGCGCCTCCTCCCAAACGAGCCAACCAGACCACTACGCTGAATGGAGCCGTTGCTCTTCGTGCACCGCTACCGCGTGACCCTGCTGCCCCGGTGGTCATCCCATAGCAGCATGGGCACGTCGCCGCCGCCGCCGTTGGCACCATCAGGAGCCAGGCGATGGTGCGGTCGATGTCATTGACATCTATGCCAAGCACAGCCACGGAGGCCATGGCGCAAGCTCAGCTACTACTGAGGTTCCCGCCAGCAGCCGAGCAGATGGATGAATGGCATGCCACCATCCAAAGCCTGCTCGGTTTCACCAAAGTTGGGGGCTCACGACGAGCTTGCCCACCGCAACCTCCCCAAGCGATAGCCACCGCCCGCACTGCTGGCCGTATGGAGGGGGCCATCCCCACAGTTCAGTCCCCACCATGGCAGCCGGCGAGGGCGCAGCAGAATCAGGACCCCAACGACGTCTCGATGGCCTCTTCTGACCCTCGAGCACGTCCAGGCCAACGTCAAACCCCAGAAGATAGGTGGCGGGGAGATGCGCGCATCATCACCGAACGGCGCCGCAATGATCCCCACCAGACCGACGGGTGCGACGGCCTCAACGTCGACGAGCCTGCGCTCGGTGTTGGCGGGTGCCTGCCTTTCGAGGTGGGCTGCCCTGCCTTTACACGAGAGCTGCGGCAAGTTCGTTGGCCGTCCGTTCGCACGTTCAAGCTAGAGATACCTGAGAAATACGACGGGAGGCTGAACCCGACAGAGTTCCTGAGCATCTACACCATCGCTGTTCAGGTTGCCAGGGGAAGAGATGAGAAGGTGTTCGCCAACTACTTCCCTTTGGCCCTCAAGTCCAATGTGATGTCTTGGCTGATGCACCTGCCAGAGAACTCCATTTCATCATGGGCAGATCTGTGCCACGAGTTCATCGGTGCCTTCACCGGTGGCCACCAAGAGCCCGGCAGGCCAGCGACCTGCAGCTTCTCTAGCAGAAGGAAGGAGAAACCCTCCGTAAGTATTTACAGAGATTCAGTAAAGTTCATAGAAATATTCTGAATATCCATCCAGCAGCCATTATAGCAGCTTTCCAGTCCAATGTGCGCAACCGCCGCATTCGTTCCAAAATGAACGTGCGGTTGCCCGAGACTGTGAAAGAACTATATGCACTGGTGGATAAATGTGCTCGGATGGAGGAAGGAAGGAAGTTGCCTGGAGAAGAAGATTGCATTAATGTTGATGCAGAGGATGAGGATGCATCAACTAGTCAGAAAAGGGCAAGAAGCACAATAAGAAGCCAAGGGATAAGGCAGTAATGACTGTGGAAGGATCGGGCACACCTAGTACCGGCAAGAAGGCCAGGGTTGAGGCCCCCGGCAAGGAAGCTGCCACATGCGCTGCCTGCCGGGAAGCCGCTGCCACCGAAAAAGTTGGGAAGGGCAATGGGCCGTACTGCAAGATCCATCGGACCAAAGGCCACGACCTTCAGGAGTGTTATCAGGATGAGCAGCTCGTCAAGAAACAGAGGGCAGAGTATGATAAGTGTGATAAGGAAAAAGGTCAGAATGCTGCTGGTGGTTGTCGGTATCAAAACCGGCAGATCTCGGGTAGGGGGTCCCAAGCTGTGGATCTAGGATCGATGGGTAACAGGAGACATGGGACACGATGTTTACCCAGGTTCGGGCCCTCTTAATGGAGGTAATAGCCTACTTCCTGCTTGATTGATCTTGATGAATATAGACATTACAAGAGTTGATCTACCTCGAGATCATATGTTGTGGTCTAAAACCTAAGGGTATGATGAATAATATCATAATCCTCTATCTACTAGCCTGGCCTCGACTTATATAATGTACCAAAGGCATAGGATAACAAGAGTCCTAGTCGAATACGTCGGTGGAGAGGAGTCCTTGTCTTGATCACCAAGTCTTGTGGAATCTTCCTCATGTATGTCATCAGCTATCTGAACTGGCCCATGAGTAAACGGCCATGGGGGTCCTCAGCCCAATCCAACTGATCGGGAGACAACGTGGTGAGTACCCCCTAGTCCAGGACACTGTCAATAGCCCCCTGAACTGGTCTTCAAGTTGGGGACGCTCCTCGGTTCTTCCGAACTGTTCTTCGTCTTCGATCGTCGGTCTTGAAAACTGGTTCAACAAATCTTCCCATCTTCTATCTTGTGGCTTGCCGAGCTAAATCTGAAGAGTTTATACGTCGGGTATCCGAGGAGCCCTTTAAGTCTTCGGCCTTTATCAATGCCTTGCTATTTTTATGCCACACCTCGGGTTTGAAGTGTTTCCCGTGCGGCTGTGTCCTCTCGCGAACGAGCTCCAATGCCGAACTGTATCCGAGCTCTAGCGTGGACTATATCCGAGCTCTAGCGCCAGACTGTATCTGAGCTCCAACGCCGGACTATATCCGAGGTGTCATAAATTACCTCATTCCTGGAAAATTTTGAAGGAGTTCAACCGAGCTTAATGCCGGAAATGCCCTCTAAGGAGCCAGCCACTTGCGTCCGAGCTATATGCTGAATTGCTTCTGAGGTGGTGCACCAACTCGGTCGTGGGCTGATTGTTTGCAGATTTTATTCCCGATGCATGTAAATTTATTTACTAACGAGATATATAGCCAGTAGCCCTCAAGGCGTGTGTCGGCCTAAAATCTGAGATGCACATTAGAGGAGATAATGATCGGCGGACGGGCCCTTGAGAGAGGTTTTGAGAAGTCGCTGTAATATATTAGCTTGATGCCGGATAAATCTCAGTTGGTACCTATTGTTGCCCGAAGACGCGTTTGGCCATAGTTCGGTCAAGCCGAACACTGAGCACTTTGAATTTTTTGCATTGAATAGGCAATGCAGTAGCCCCCGAGACACTGGTTGGGTGGCAACACCAGATCAGGGGATCGATGTGCCCCTTTAATATTAGTAAATGATAAGCCCGAAGCCCAGTAGCCTCCGAGCCTTAATGTGGGCACGAGTGGCCGAATTAAGGATCGATATCCGAAGTAAAATCACAAATTATGTGTAATGATTCTATGTATCCAAGTACTCTACATCATTAATGCTCGGATCCGCATTGTACAAAACTTTGTTGACCGACCATCGGGTTCAACCTCCTCGACCAGTAGCCAGGGAGTGTTTGTCCTACTTTATAAAGCCATTATAAGGGCAAAGATTTACAGCAAACAAGGCAATTTGGTCATATGGTTTTATAAACAAAGGTATGCGGAGAGATATGCTATAATGCTATTAAACGTAAGAAACATCTTCCAAAGAAAATAGTCCCGCTATCGGTTCCTTTCTTTGGGTTGTCATACTGATCATGATCATGAAACCTCACCTCCGATCAATGTGGGAGGAAAGTACTGAGGATGTAGTTTGGGGACAGTGCCCGAACTTATGTGGTCTTTAGCGAACCTGAATTTTCACTTCCATCGTTGCCGACCAATTATATCCGTTAAGATAGCTAGTTTTCGGCTTCACCCAGTCTGAGGTACTAACCCGGATGACCCGGTAGTAACAATCATAGAGGTGCTCCCTTTACTGCCTAGCCGAACAATCAGGAAAGTAGGGGTAAGCACAGGAGCGAGGCAACCCAGCTTGGCCAAAATCTTAAGTAGATGCAAATTTATGGCTTTCTAACGATAATTACGGAAGGCAGCGCTTGTATACTGAATACAAATACTGATGATATATGTTTATTTTGACTCCATTGCGACCGTTTATCAGTTGAAAGTGGCCCATCGCCGGCTTCTACCCCTTTGTAGATACTACACAGGGTGTTTCCGCAATAACAAGACAACCTTAGCCGACGTCTCGGTGCCCGGAGGCGGTTGTGTTAGCGGAAACGAGGAAATCAGATATGCGGGCTTTATAACACTCACTTAGTCATAGGAGCTTAAAGTTGGGAGGCCAGCTACTAGCCCCTGGTTAGTGTTCGGCGACAATCGAGGTCAAGCCGTAAACACTTTTGCCAATGTTATGAATGACGCGTCATTTAACACGAGGTGACCTCTATCGATCTTATAGTTTAATACAGCCATCGGATTGCTGACCAGTTTACGCTTATTGTGACAGTCAGTTTTCGGCTTTCTCCACTGAGGCGCTTAACCATGCGAGCTGGAAGCACAGTCGCAGTGGTTCTCCCTTTGCACACCTAGCCGAACAAAGCGGAACATAGGAGGTAAGCACAGGAGCCGGGCAATCCAACTATTGACCGAAGACACAATTCGAAACTGATGCATATAAAGCAATGCCCGAGAACGCTTTGCCAAGGACTCTATGGGGTACCTTGGTTTTGGTGGGTTCGGCTGTAGTCTCAGCCCCCCGTTAATATTGCCAATGCTTTAAAGGCGTCTGGCGTTGCCATGCTCGGGAACTAGTCCCGATGTGGCGTGTGTTTTGTCAATACCGTGGTGTAATTCGGCGGGAAAGATGCCGAGTTGTGGGTCGAAAAAGATCTCCCGAGCTGAATTATTATGCAGGGCACCTTGGTCATGAGTATGTCACGCTTCCTGAAAGAAAAACATTCAAATAGCTAAAAAGTGCCATAAGCTCAAAAAGCCAAAAACTTATGTAAAAGCTTGACGTCCGGACTAAATCGAGATTTTGGTGCCAATCCGGAAATTGGTCTTTAAAAAAAGTTGTGCTTCTGTCGTGCTTTAACATGACACATCCGATCTCAAGACTTCAAGCGGGTCAGCCTACGGCTTCAAGCTCCTTATCCTGAAGGCGGGGTGCTTCTCCGAGGCCAGTTTAGCGAACTAAACTCGAGCAGCTTTAGAGAGAAGCTAGGCTATCCGGCTATTGACCATGCACTCGAGTCGAAAAAGGAGCGGTAGAAAAAGACTTTGCAACGACCAAGAAGAAAACACATTTACTAAAAAACGGCTCATGTAAATTTTAAGAGCCCCAGTTAACATGGGTAAAGGGAGTTTCTTTTAACAAACAACGGATGTGAGCATGGTCGAACCGAACACAAGTTAATTTTTTTTAAACTTTGAGCATGAAAGCGACTTAGCTGGTTAATGTGTTCGGCATTGATGATGCGGTTTGAGCTTGATGTAGGACAAGGTTCCATCCCCCAAGCCGGTCTCGAGGTGGCGGAGCGAAGAGCTCGGCACTCCGAAGTGGTGACATAGCACGGCCAATGCAGGCCGGTAGAGTGACGCCGAAGTCCCCGGCGTGGGTTAATGAAGTGATGACGAAGCCCCCAGTCCAGCCGATGTGGCGTGGTATGTTGGTATGCCGAGGTGACAACACTGCCCGGCCCGGATCATTTACCTGTGCATAGAAAATAGTGCAAGCCGGAGATAATAGTAGTAATAATAAATTGAAAAAATCATAGCATAATAAATAATTTATGCAAAGTGAGCAATAAAAGAAATATGGCCCGTGTGCCGAACACTCGATGGGGTAGGGCTCTCTCAACGATGTCGAAGTCCCTGAGGCGACCGAATATGTCGGTGTGGCAATTCAATCAACAAGGTGATCACGCGAGCGATTTATGCCGATTGGGACGAAGACATCGGCTTGCCGAAGTGACCGCGTGACGCAGTCGAAGTCGATTACCTACATATGTAAAATAGTGCAATCCAAATAATAATAATATAAATATAAAAAATCCTCGCATAATTAATTTATGCAAAATAATTTTTTTAAAGAGATGTGGCTTGGCTCCAAAGCCAATGTCGATGCGGGGCGTCGGCGTGACAAAGCCTGAATTCGCAGGGCGGTCCGAGTCCCCGATGCGGCGTTCGCCGAACTGCAGATGGGAAACTGACCGAACCGTCATGCAACCATCGTTAATGCGGTGATCCTTTGACAGACCTGTGTACAGATGATGGAACAAACCAGAGTAATAATTCCTCGGGACAATAAACCCAAGCAAGCAAAAAATTACTAGGATTAATAGCACCTGGTTTATCTATTGTAGCAATCTGAAGAAAGGTTACTCCCAAAATTGGGACTCGATCACACACCCATTGCCTGATGGGCAATGAAGCGACAGCATGGCGATGCTGGCAAAGTTTGGCTCGCTGAGGCAAAGCCCCCGGTCCAGCTAAAATGACGAAGCTGGTCGGCTGGTGACGCCGAAGTCTCTGGAGTAGGTTGATGAAGAGAAGGCGAAGCCCCCGGTCTAGCCGAGGTGATGGAGCAGGTCGGTAAGGAGACGTTGTAGCTGCCATGTCAGCCGAGGTGTTGAAGCAGTTCAGCATGATGGACATCGGCTTGAAGAAGCAACAGTGCGGCCATGCCGACGCAGGTCGTAACTTGTGACGCGGTCAATGCTGGCTTGATGAAGTGACCCTGTGGCGCTGCCGGTGTGCCCGCTCCGTGTAATCCGTGGGGCAGCGATGTTGCTGATGATTTATCCTTTGCAATTCCGAACTCTTGTTCGGCTCGCCGATATGATGATCCGAAGAAGTTGAGCTCGGCTGAACAACGCGACAACGTGTCTAGCGCAGGTCAGCAGCCGTGGAGCAATATTGCCGGACTGGTTTGACACCAACATGATGATGAAGATTTCCTCAGAGGAGGCTTAAAATTTTATGGGCACGTGTTTTAAAAAGAGCGCACAATACTCTAGAAAAAATTCCTTCAAAAAGTTTGTCCAATATCCCGTTCATGAAGAAACATGAACTCGGGCCGGATTCGTATTCGCGCAGAAAACAGATCCGAAAATTGGTCCACTCATCGGAAGGTTCCCGGAGATTGAACGGGAGGATCGAGATGAAATTTTGAGGGCTGGTAGATATAGGAATTCCGCAGCAGATGAACGGTTGGATCTGCCAAAGCACGTCTAAGCCAGACGCTGGACTCCTCGCCCCAAACTCATCCGGATTCCCGTCTAGAGTCGACAGGGCTCCGGTATATCATAGATCGCCGGAGATATCTCCATCGGAACGCGATGAAATTTTCTAGGGTTGTTGTAGACTTAGTTTCGCACAATTCCACCGAAGCAATCGTCAAAGCGATGCTCGAGGAGGCGGTGACATTGGATATAAAATTGCTGTCCAGAAAAATTGCACGGTCGCCCGAGGACAATGGTGACATTGAGCCCCCGAGCTCCATGGATGATTCCTCCATGATCTTGAGAGAGATCAGAGTTGATGTTGATGAAGGTCATCGTCCGAACAGGACGATCTGACACGGAGTGCAGTCCTCGGTTGAGCCAAGGTGACCAGTCGAGCCGGTGACGAAGATGCTGACGCCGCAGTTAATCTGCAGACGAGCCATTGATCCTTCATTGATCTCACAGCGGAACTCTCAATGAAAACACCATTGTCGGTGTCAAAACTGGCATATCTCGGGTAGGGGTGAGGGAGTCCTGGATTAGGGGGTCCTCGGACAACCGGACTATATACTTCTGCCGGACTGTTGGATTATGAAGATACAATACTCAAGACTTTGTCCCGTGTCCGGATGGGACTCTCCTTTGCGTGGTAGGCAAGCTTGGCAATACGGATATGTAGATCTCCTCCCTTGTAACCGACTCTGTGTAACTTTAGCCCCCTCTGGTGTCTATATAAACCGGAGGGTTTAGTCCGTAGGACAACAACAATCATAATCATAGGCTAGCTTCTAGGGTTTAGCCTCTACGATCTCATGGTAGATCAACTCTTGTAATACTCATATCATCAAGATCAATCAAGCAGGAAGTAGGGTATTACCTCCATCGAGAGGGCCCAAACCTGGGTAAACATTGTGTCCCCCGCCTCCTGTTACCATCCGCCTTAGATGCACAGTTCGGGACCCCCTACCCGAGATCCGCCGGTTTTGACACCGACATTGGTGCTTTCATTGAGAGTTCCACTGTGCCGTCACGATAAGGCCGGATGGCTGGCCTTGTCGTCAAGGACAACATCACCTCTGGGGGAGCCCTGGCTGTAGGCCAAACTCTCTGACTAGGCGGCTTCGTCATGACCGCCAGCTCGGCCGTTGCGCCGACGATGACTTCTCGGGTCATCGAAAACAGCTTCCGCGTCGGCTCGGAATTCGCCGAGCAAATGGATCCAATGGAGCTCTCTTCCTTGAACGAGCTCTTGGATCGCATCGCCGCCTTGGGAGTCGCTACGAACTATGATCGGATCGGGCTTAAACCCGACCAAAGGGAGATTAACTCTCCGCCGGTCACCCATCAGATAGCGGTGGTGGAGGAGCAATGCAGCGATTCTTCCTCTATCATTAGGACAAACTATGTCCGGATTCCCGAGCTCTCTGAGCCGGATACCCATCTACAGGAGGACATGGCCCAAGCTTTGAACCTAGAATCAGACAGCGGGCCAGACCTATTGGGCAACATCCCGGAGCCCGAACTTCTAAGATTGGAAACTCCCCCACCCCTGGGTCTCAGATCGGGTCAGGGTTCGGACTTAAATCTACCCACCCACCCAGATATTAATGATCTTCCCAACATTAGACAAGAGCCCCAAGAGACAGTACATCACTATTGGGCCAGATTCCTCCTTGTAATGAACAAGGTCAAGGACTGTCGCGGGGAAGACGCAATTTCATTCTTTTGCGAAAACTGCACGGACAAGGGAATCCTCAACGCCATAAGTCGCCGTGACATAGCACACTTTGCTGACTTGGCAGCCATAGTACAGAAGTATTGTGCAATGCAAAGCGCCTGGAAAACCCAAACAAAATTCTGGGATCCTCCGGCTCTCACTAAACCCCCATCCGAACTAAAAGGGTGCACTCTCGTAAGTCACCCGATCTAATTACACAGAAAGAAAAGCCCACTCCAGGGCGTGGAACTATATTGGAGGGATGGCTCAACGGACCATGCAAAATTCACAGTAGACCGGATACCACGCCAACTCATAGCCTTAGAGCATGTTGGATACTCCGGCAGGTGGCCAAGAGCGGTGAGGATCTCCTCATCAACAATACCGCAGAGCACCATCCCGTGGACAATAACAATACAATATTAACAGTCTTCGAGACCTTCGCCTCAAATAATAGGCGTAAGCGAGCACTCCGCAGCCTTGCCGAAGTCTGCCACATGGCAACAATAAATCCATGGAGCAATACGGCTATAACCTTCAATGCCAGTGACGAACCTAAATTCCGAACAGCCCGAGCACCAGCCGCCTTGGTCCTTAGTCCAATTGTGGACGGCTTCCGGCTTACTAAAGTGCTCATGGACGGTGGCAGCGGATTAAACCTCATCTATGAGGAGACTCTTCGAAAAATGGAAATAGACAGGAGCCGCATTGAGCAAAGCAGCACGACCTTCAGAGGGATCATCCCTAGTCGGGAGGCACGATGTGCAGGAAAAATCACACTAGATGTGGTATTCGGCACGCCGGAGAATTATAGGTCCGAAGAAATCACATTCCAAGTGGCCCCGTTCAGTAGCGGATACCACGCCCTTCTAGGGCGGGAGGCATTCACGATCTTCCAAGCTATACCCCATTACGGGTACATGAAGCTCAAAATGCCCGGGCCTAATGGAATCATCACTCTAGCTAGTGATCCGGACATAGCACTCCGCGCCGAAAATAAAACCGCCGCACTAGCCCTCGAGGCGTTATCCGAAGCCCTTGCGGCCGAAGAACTAACCGCGCTGCGCTCCACAGTGGACAGGGACGACGTGATACTCGACAAAAGACCCAAGTCCACCTCTTTTAAACCAGCGGACGAAATAGTCAAATTCCAAGTCCACCCAACGGACCCTACAAAAACAGCATCCATCGGGGCACAGTTAAACCCCACAGTAGACGCCGCACTACGGGAGTTCTTGCGCGAGAATTGGGACATCTTCGCCTGGCATCCTTCAGACATGCCAGGAATCCCACGCAGGCTGGCCGAGCATAGCCTCAACATTCTAAAGGGGTTCAAGCCAGTCAAGCAAACTCTCCGGTGTTTCTCTGAGCCTAAGCGACAAGCCATGGGAGAGGAGCTAGCCAAGTTACTTGAGGCCGGATTCATTCGAGAAATAAAACATCCGGACTGGCTAGCAAACCTGGTGATGGTACCAAAGAACGACAAATCCTGGCGCCTATGTGTCGATTTCAAGGACCTTAACAAGGCTTGCCCCAAGGATCCCTTCCCCCTCCCTCGCATCGATCAAATTATCGACGCTACCGCAGGACACGACTCATTGTGTTTCCTCGACGCATACTCCGGATACCATCAAATTAAGATGGCGGAGTCCGATCAAGCCGCAACGGCATTTATCACCCCATACGGCCCCTTCTGTTTTAATACCATGCCTTTCGGGCTCAAAAACACCGGTGCAACCTATCAACGCATGATTCAGACATGCTTGGAAACACAGATCGGCAAAACAGTGGAGGCATACATAGACGATGTGGTCATTAAAACCAGACACGTCGAATCCTTAATAGACGACTTGAGGCTCACGTTCGACAATCTCCGAACATACGACATCAAGCTCAATCCGGAAAAATGCGTCTTCGGCGTGCCCGCCGGAAAGCTCTTAGGCTTCATCGTCTCCAATAGAGGAATTGAAGCAAATCCGGCTAAAATCAGAGCTCTGTCACAGTTGGCTATCCCAACAGACCTCAAGCAAATCCAGAAACTAACTGGATGTGTGGCTGCCTTAAGCCGCTTTATCTCCCGATTAGGAGAAAAGGCACTACCTCTTTATCGCCTTCTTCGACGCACCGAACACTTCGAGTGGACAGATGCGGCCACAGCCAGATTGGAAGAAATAAAAGTTGTGTTGGCCACCAACCCAATCTTGGCCGCGCCAAATGTCGGCGAACCAATGCTGTTATATATAGCGGCAACACACCAAGTTGTAAGCGCAGTGCTCGTCGTCGAACGAGAGATGGATGGACATAAGTTCCCACTTCAAAAGATGGTATACTATGTATCCACTGTCCTCACTCCATGCAAATCACGGTACCCACATTATCAAAAGATAGCATACGCGGTCTTCATGGCATCCCCGAAACTACGACACTACTTTCAAGAATGTTCAATTACGGTGGCCTCTGAAGTACCACTCAACGACATAATAAACAACCGCGATGCCACTAGCCAGATTGCCAAATGGGCATTGAGATCCTCCCGTTCGACATAATATACAAACGACGGCGAGCCATTAAGTCACAAGTACTGGCGGATTTCGTCGCCGAATGGACAGAAGCCGAACTCCCTAAAGAGTACGGCGCGTACTCCAATTGGATCATGCACTTTGACGGCTCTAAAATGCTGGCTGGTCTGGGGGCTGGCGTCGTCCTGACATCCCCCACTGGAGATACAGTCCAATACATACTCCAAATACTATACACAGACTCCAACAACGCAGCAAAATATGAGGCCCTGTTACATGGTCTCCGGATGGCAGTCTCCATGGGCATCCAACGCCTAGAGGTGCGTGGAGATTCGAACCTCGCAATATCTCAAATAAATGGAGACTTCGACGCCAAGGATCCGAAAATGGCGGCTTACCGCAACGCCGTCCTCAAGATGTCAGCTCGGTTCGAGGGGCTTGAATTCCACCATGTGGTCCGGGAAAACAATCAGGCGGCGGATATCCTCGCCCGCATCGGTGCTAAGCGTGACCCCGTCCCACCTAATATCTTCTTGGAAAGGCTGTTTAAGCCATCTGTGGTATGGGAAGGAGAGACCGGCAATAATAGTCCGGACCCGGCCACAACGCCAGATCCCGAACACTCTGACGTAATCGGAGGCTCAGCCACCGAAATAACACCTTCGGCCCACGTGATTATGGCCGTCATCGCCCCGTGGACAGAACCCTTCTTGGCTTACCTAACTAGGCAAGAACTACCCGAGGACCCAAACGAGGCACGTTGCATTGTGCGGCGGTCTAAAGCCTACAAGGTCCACGAGGGAGAGCTTTATAAGAGAAGCGCTACCGGAGTACTTCAAAGGTGCATCTCCGAAGAGGAAGGACGGCAACTATTGGCAGAAATTCATGCTGGACTTGGCGGCCATCACGCCGCAGCCCGGGCCCTTGTAAGCAAGGCCTTCCGAACAGGTTTTTACTGGCCGACGGCCCGAGCAGACGCACAGGACCTCGTTCAACGTTGCGTCGGTTGCCAGCTTTTTGCAAACCAAAGCCATATGCCACCTACCGCTCTCCAAACAATCCCCATTACGTGGCCTTTTGCGGTCTGGGGGCTTGATATGGTCGGACCCCTTAAAGGGGAAGCCATAAGAAAAATTACCTATTGGTCATGGTGGATAAATTCACCAAATGGATAGAAGCCAAACCAGTTAAAACGGCCGAATCCGGACCAGTGATAGACTTCATATCCGGGGTTGTACACCGTTACGGCGTCCCCCACAGCATCATCACCGATAACGGCTCGAACTTTACAGCCGACGAGGTAAAAACTTGGTGCAGCAACATGGGCATTAAGCTCGATTATGCCTCCGTCTATCACCCCCAAACAAACGGTCAGGTCGAACGGGCAAATGGTCTTATCATGAGCGGCATTAAACCCAGATTAGTGCGATCCTTAAAGGAATCAGATACGCACTGGGTAGAGGAGCTCGACTCCGTACTATGGGGGCTGCGGACCACGCCGAATCGCAGTACCGGATACACACCGTTATTTATGGTGTACGGCGCAGAGGCAGTACTGCCCTGCGACATCATTCATGACTCACCTCGAGTGCGCATGTACGAAGAGAAAGAAGCCGAGCTTGATCGGCAGGACAGTTTGGACGCCCTGGAGGAGGAGCGTGACGTGGCAAAAGCCCGCTCCGCATTCTATCAGCAACAGGCTCGACGGTATCAAAGCAGAGAAGTATGGGCCTAAACTTATAATGTTGGTGAACTAGTTCTACGCCTACCAGAGAAGAAAAAGAACAAACTCGAGCCCAAATGGGAAGGTCCCTTCGTTATCGACCAAGTTCTGACCGGTGGAGCGTACCGTCTGCGGGATGCATCGGACAATCGACTCGAGCCAAACCCATGGAACGCAGCCAGACTCCGAAGGTTCTACGCCTAGTTCCGGACTATGTGTTCGTCTCCTCACCTCCGTCAATTTTTTATATATCAGCTATCTACCTTTTCTTTCTTTCTTCCCTTTTTTTCTTCACAACCTTACAAGGTTAAAATGTGTCTTGACTACACAATCTTGATGCGCTAGGTGTGCTCATTATACCTGGGGGCTTCTTATACAGAAGCTTAATATAGCTATGTTTCGGGCTCTATGCCCTCCGCACATGTGTTACTTTTCCACATGTACCTTTTCTTCGCCACTATATGCATCGATATGACTTAAGTTTTGGCCAAGCTGGGTTGCCTGGCTCTTGTGTTTATGCCCTACGTTCCCGTTAATTCGGCTAGGGCATAAGGGGAGCACCTCTGCGATTGTTACTGCCGGGTCAGCCGGATGTGTACCTCAGACTGGGTGAAGCCGAAAGCTAGCGTTCTTAAGGGAATATTCGGTCGGTGAACAAAAGATGACTTTTATTTATCATAATACACGCCCCCAGATGTTTATATCCTGCGTCTACTTTCGCAGTTCGGACATGCACATTAATGCATGCGTACCCAGGGAAAGGAACCCTTAACGGAACTATTCTCCCTGGAAGATGTTTCTTACTATCCATGTAATATAACATAGCTAGTTGGGTACTTGTCTGTTCAAGCACTTATGACCCCTACGCCTGGTTTCCACGCATACCCCGGTTTTTACATAACTGAGCGGGTATTCGGATACACTCCGGACTGTCGGGTCCGGAGGTCGAAGCGAAAAGGTCCGCCATGACAAATGATCTACAATCCGGCTAGGGACAATATATGTCAATTGAAGTACACAGTCACTTAGACTGACTAAATTCTTCTTCTATACCATCCAACAGGCTGTCTAGCCTACAGTCCTGTTGGGAATACTTTGCGGCTAATTTCACCTGGTCATACACCAAACTGACGGGGATTTCTTTCCCATCAGACCCCACAGGCCCGACTTCGGCCATATGGTTCGGGTCAGCCTTGGTATATCGAGTCTTCACCATGGCCCAGGCTTCCCTCGCACCTTGTCGGCAGGCAGATATCTTCCATAATCGGAAGCGCCGCCGCGCTCCCTTGAGCATCTCTACGAGCTCCCCCATGCCTCCTGGCAGGGAGGCGGACGGCCACAAGGCCTGGGCAATGCCATGCATCACCTGCCGAACTTGTTCGTGCAGTTGTGAGAGCTCGGGCAGAAGATCACCTGCAGACCCGGGCATCTCTTCTGCGGGACGACCCGTCAGCATACCTACAGATATAACTCTGTTAGCCGGTTTCTTCGCCGAACTCTATAAAAGTTCATTTAAGCACTTACTGAGCGTCGAAGCCTTTTATTCTCCTTTACGGAGTCAGCGAGCTGGGCCCGAACATCTTTCAGTTCAACACTCAGCCGGATATTGGCATCTTGGAGATCGTTTTTCTCCTGCCTAACCTTCTTAAGCACGCGCTCGCCAGCCTTTAACTGTCGTTGAGCATGTTGCTCATCCCCTTGCACGACCTCCGGATTCATTTCGGGATCATCTGCAGAATCTATTGTCAGATTTGCATGCATGCCGCATACTACCTGGTACATGTCATAGAAACAAGTGTTACCAGATGGGGCCTTCTCGGACTCCTTTACTGCGGCAACTGCGGCCTGAAGCTGGGCTTTGCACTCCTCCAGCTCTTGAGACAACTGGGTATTCTTCTCTGTAAGAACCTATGCAAAACAATGATCCTTAAATCAGTTGTGCCAACTGTTTCAAGTCTCAGGGGCTACTGATATACATAATTATTAGATTTTCTTACCCATATATCCTTTACATACTGGTCCGTGGCTCTGGCAAGACCATTTTGAGCAGCTCGGATGTACGCGTCTCCTGAGTTGAAGGCATCGAACGCCTCTTGGGAGAAACAAGCGTCGCGGAGTACGGCCCGACGACGCCTGTGATTCATGGCGCTCTCCACTTCGGAATTCGTAGCGGACAGCCTATCTGCATCCTCTGTAGGACGAACATCCGGCGTTGGCCCCATGTTAGCGTCCGCTTCTAAGTCTGGCGCTAGAGCCCGACTGGTGGAGGCGTGGCTGGCAACCTCTCTGGATATAGTCCGGCGAGCGTTTTTCCTACTAGGAAACATGGGCGTTATTATATTTTAAAAGACGACAACCACGGAGCGGGGTTCCTTTTCATACCTCTGCGACGACGTCTCAGTCCTGACCGCCTTCCTTTTAAGCCTACCCGGCTTCGGTGCCCCTTGTTGGTGAGTCACTGCGGGTTCGGCATGGCGTCCCGAGGGCCTTCCCTGTAAGACACCATATGTGTGCGGTAGGTGAAGTGCAGAAAAAAGGATCCCTCTCGGAAGATTGGGACTCCGGTTTTACTTACATGCGATGTGGGGAGTAGTCCAGGATAATCGGCTATGATGGCCACCATGGCATCGTCGCAGTTCAATTGATAGAACGTCCTGTCAATAAGCTCCACAAATGTGTCCGGATCTTCTTCAAGTCCGGGGTCAAGGGCCCGATCAAGGTCCTCTGGTTGTGGAGGCGAGCTGTGGACTTCCCTCATAGCTTTTCGCAGTTCCTACTATGAAATAGCAAAGTAAATATTTATGACAAGGAACGCGGGAAGGTATGGAGTAAAAGGTAGTAGCTCACCCAGTTTGGGGGGTTGTACATGGAGAATCCATCCCGTGGCTTGATGCGGATGAACTCCTCTTCCTCTCCTTTATACAAATCGGACAGTATTTTCGCTAGAACAGCGATTGAGTCCGGACCTTTATGACCGCAGCGGGTGGCATCGTCTTCTCCATTGAAGTGCCACATGGGTTGTCCCTGATATTGAAGTGGCTGCACCCCCCGCATTATACATATTGACATAACTTCGATTATTGTCAATCCTGATTTGGCCAGCGTCCTTATCTGGCCCATTAGGTAAAGGACTTCTTTGTCATCTTCCTCCTGGGGGCTCCGAGGGCGCCAGCTGCGGCGTTTCTTCAAGGGAGCGTTGTCGAACTCAGGAAGGCCCATCCGAATAGGGTCCGGAAGGGGGACGTCCTCCATATAAAACCACTCCGAAGGCCAGTCTTCAGATGTCTTCTTCGGAGTACCGGACAGGTATCCGGTCCCGGCGATGCGCCATATTTCGGCTCCGCCCACTTGATATATTGACCCCTCCTGTGTACGGGGTACGAGGCAGAATAGCCTCTTCCATAGCTCGAAATGAGCTTCGCAGCCCAAAAACAGCTCGCAAAGGGCGACATAGCCAGCGGTGTGTAATATGGAGGCGGGAGTAAAATTATGCAGCTGGAGGCCGTAGAACTCCAGGAGCCCGCGGAGGAACGGATGGATTGGAAATCCAAGTCCCCTTAGTAAGTAAGGGACAAGGCATACCCGCTCCCCCATAGATGGGTTGGGAAAGCTCTCCGCTTGCTCCCCGCCATTATAAGTGGGTAGTCCTACTCGGACGGGGACCATATACGCAGGAGGGAGAAACCCCTGGGTCTGTAAGTCTACTAACTGTCTGTGGGAGACGGAACACTTCTTCCAGTTGCCTGGCTTAGGGCTACGGGAGCGAGAGGAGGAGCTACGATGGCCGGCCATGATGGAATGGACTTTTCTGGGCGTGCTCTGATGGATACTCGCGTTGGGAGGATGGTGTGTTCTAGATCTAAGGATCCCCGGCTCTCTAAATAGACGATGTACTCACATGGCTAGGGTGGCAAATGTAAATATGCCCTGGCTTCTCGCATTCGCTCGACACGTGGAAGATAGCCATTATTAGGCGCGGAAGCCAGGGAGTGCAAACATTTATGGGAAGCCGAACACTACTCAACAGGTACTCAGGATTTGGAGAAGAACCCGCCTTGCAATGCCGAAGACAATCTGCGCGCCGGACTCATCATCATTGAAGCCTGGCTCGGGGTCTACTGAGGGAGTCCTGGATTAGGGGGTCCTCGGACAGCCTGACTATATACTTCTGCCGGACTATTGGATTATGAAGATATAAGACCCAAGACTTCGTCCTGTGTCCGGATGGGACTCTCCTTTGCGTGGAAGGCAAGCTTGGCAATACGGATATGTAGAGCTCCTCCCTTCTAACCGACTCTGTGTAACCCTAGCACCCTCTGGTGTCTATATAAACCAGAGGGTTTAGTCCGTAGGACAACAACAATCATAATCATAGGCTAGCTTCTAGGGTTTAGCCTCTACGATCTCGTGGTAGATCAACTCTTGTAATACTCATATCATCAAGATCAATCAAGCAGGAAGTAGGGTATTACCTCCATTCAGAGGGCCCGAACCTGGGTAAATATTGTGTCCCCCGCCTCCTGTTACCATCCGCCTTAGACGCACAGTTCGGGACCCCCTACCCGAGATCCGCCGGTTTTGACACCGACTAGGGGGTCCCAAGCTGTGGATCTGGGATCGATGGGTAACAGGAGACAGGGGACACGATGTTTACCCAGGTTCGGGCCCTCTTAATGGAGGTCATACCCTACTTCCTGCTTTATTGATCTTGATGAATATAGAGATTACAAGAGTTGATCTACCTCGAGATCACATGTTGTGGTCTAAAACCTAAGGGTGTGACGAATAATATCATAATCCTGTCTCGACTAGCCTGGCCTTGACTTATGTAATGTACCAGAGGCCTAGGATAACAAGAGTCCTAGTCGAATACGTCAGTGGAGAGGAGTCCTTGTCTTGATCACCAAGTCTTGTGGAATCTTCCTCATTTATGTGATCGGTTGTCCGAACTAGCCCATGAGTAAACGGCCATGGTGGTCCTCGGCCCAATCCAACTGATCGGGAGATGATGTGGTGAGTACCCCCTAGTCCAGGACACCGTCAGCGGTAAGGGCCGGGGTGGTGAAGCAAATTGCCCCGGCAAACCCTTTCGGAACCAAGGAAAGCCCGCCAGGGGCCAAGAGAAGGAAATCTGTGATGATGCCAGTGATGGAGGGGATGAAGAGGAAACTAGTGAGCAGGAATTTCAGAAGGCCACTGACGCCCTATACATTGATGGAGGTGCATCTTTGCACACCTCTCATCGCCAACTCAAGCGATGGGCACGAGAGGTCAATGTTGTGGAAACCAGCGCCAGAGGCCCGGAAACCGCTCAAATGGCCCCGCACACCCATCATATTTGAAGAAGAGGATCACCCTGGTCGCACCACTGCGGTAGGGTGTTTGCCGTTGTTGGTCTCCCTGACAATTTGCAACCTCAAGGTTACGAGGTTGCTAGTGGACGGCGGGGCCGGGTTGAATCTGATTTCCCCAGCAGTTATCAGCAAGCTACGGATAGGAGAAGAAGAGCTAGAAGTCACCGTCATGTTTCAAGGAGTTAACCCCGGCAGGAGCCATCCTAAATGGAAGATTACGTTGCCGGTGACGTTTGGGGGAGAACTGAACTATCAGACTGAGAAGATTGTGTTTGATGTGGTTGATATCCCCTGCCGTACAATGGGATTCTAGGACACCCGGCCCTGGCTAAGTTCATGGCAGCATCCCACTATGCTTATAACACTTTGAATATGCCTGGGCCGCTGGGAGTCATCACTATCCCATCAGATGAGAATGATGCAATTATCTGCATGGACTAGATGTACCGGGATGCATTCGCAATAGAGGCTGCGGCAGTAGCAGCTCCCGCTGAGGAAAGCAAAGGGAAGAAGAGGGATTGTGGGACATCCGGCAAGGAGTCCGGGAAGCGTGCCCCCTCCGAGTGCACGGCACCCATTGACAACGTGCCGGAGTGTTCCAACAGCAAGAGATCCAAGGTTAGTACACCCCAAGTGAAGAAGGTCCCGACAGGGCTGGCTGGCGTTGATGGTACTTTCACTATCAGCGCCACCCTTGATGACAAATAGGAAAGCACGCTCGTTGCCTTCCTGCGTGCGAATATCGATGTGTTTGCCTAGCAACCATCTGATATCCATGGTGTTCCTAGGGAGGTAATCGAGCACTACCTTGCTGTCTACCCACATGCCCAACCCGTCAAGCAGAAAGTCCGGAAGCAGGCCTTGGAGGGGCAACAGTTCATTGCCGAGGAAATCAAGAAACTAGAGGCAGCTGGTTTGGTCACATGAGTACTGCATCCTACATGGTTAGCTTAATCCAGAGAAGTGTGTATTCGGTGTTCCCTCTAGCAAGCTACTCGGATTCTTCGTGTCCCATCGGGGGATCGAAGCCAACCCCAACAAGATCAAGGCCATTGAGCAGAACCAAGCACCAAGGACAGTTAAGGATGTAAGGCGCTTGACGGGATGCGTTGCCACGCTAAGCAGATTCATTTCCAAGTCTGCCGAGCGTGCCCTGCCGTTCTTTAAATTTTTGAAGAAAGCAGGGCCTATGAAGTGGACCCCGGAAGCAAATGCAGCTCTGCAGGAATTGAAGGCCTACCTATCATCTGTGCCTACCTTGGTTGCACCCAAACCCCAAGAGCCGTTGTTGCTTTACTTGGCGGCAACCAACCAAGTGGTCAGTGCGGCCTTGGTAGCACAACAAGAAGTGGATGAGGCAGAAAGTGGGCAGATCATGGCAGAGTCAGAAAAGGATCAGAACATCAATGAGCACGGCAACGAGAGCAACCCAAAGGACGCGACAAGGAAGAAAGTGGTGCATCGCCTAGTATACTTGGTCAATTCCTTGTTACAAGGGGCTAGATCAAGGTACCCTAGCATGCAAAAGTTGATCTTTGTCCTCATCATGGCCTCAAGGAAACTGCGCCACTACTTCCAAGCCCATGAGATCACGGTTGTCACTCGTTTTCCGTTGTAAAGGATACTCCGAAACCCTGAGGCCACCGACAGAATAGTGAAGTGGGCTTTGGAGTTGTCCAGATTTGGTTTGAAGTTTGAGAGCACGTCAACTATTCAGAGCAGGGCACTGGCAGAGTTTATTGCAGAATGGACGCCAACCCCTGATGAGGAAGTGACAGAAACAGCTCTCCCCGGCAAGGAATCACCCCAAGAATGGATTATGTATTTTGATGGTGCTTTTTCCCTAGAAGGTGCAGGGGCTGACATGCTTCTCGTTGCCCCCTCCGGGGAGCACTTGAAGTGCGTCGTTCAAATGCACTTTGCCCGGGAAGAAGCCACCAACAATAAAGCTGAGTATGAAGGGCTCCTTGCCGGGCTCAGGATTGCAGCAGAATTGGGAATTAAGAAGTTGATCATTCGAGAAGATTCATAGCTTGTGGTGAGACAAGTCAACAAGGATTATCAAAGCCCATTGATGGAAGCATACGTCGAGGAAGTGAGGAGATTGGAGGAGCACTTTGATGGGTTGCAAACAGAGCACGTACCCCGTGCGGAAAACGGCATAGCTGATCTCCTGTCAAAGTGTGCTGCGCAGAAGCTTCCTGTGGAACCAGGAACTTTTGTTCTCCATCTCTCTCAGCCCTCCGTATCACTAGCCACAATGGCCCGGAAGAGGAGAAAGTTGGACTAAGGTAAGACTCTCCCGGTAGAGCCGTCCGCTCCCGCCAGAGACCCTGCCGGAAACAACTCCTCACAGCCTGCCGGACCACCCCGTCCAGCCGGGCCTATGGACCCCGCGAACGAGGCTGGTGCTTCCGCAGCAGAGGAGGTTCCGCTAGTCCTCGTTGCCGAGCCCCAGGCTCCAACTTGGGCAAGGCACATTGTCCATTTCCTCCAAACCGGAGAACTCCCTAGCAACCAAGATGAAGCTGAAAGAGTAGCCCGGAGGGCCAGTATGCATCAGTTTGTCGATGACACTCTATACAGAAGGAGGCCCAACGGTGTGAAATTGAAGTGTGTTCGCCAGGAGGATGGAAAGGAACTGTTGGCTGAGATTCACAGAGGAATTTGCGGCTCCCACATTGATCAATTGCGTTAGTTGGGAAAGCATTCCGTCAATGATTCTATTGGCCCACAACACTCCAAGATGCGGTTGAGTTAGTCAAGAAATGTGAAGCTTGCCAGTTCCATTGCAAGAAAATACACCTGCCTGCCCAAGCTCTTTAGACAATCCCTCTATCATGGCCATTTTCGGTTTGGGGGCTCGATATCCTCGGCCCCTTCCCCCGAGCAATCGGGGGCTTTGAATTCTTGTTCGTTGCCATCGACAAGTTTACAAAGTGGCCGGAAGTGACTGCCGTGAGAAAGGTGACTGCTCAGTCAGCTATCAAGTTGTTGAAAGAATTGGTGTGTCGTTTCGGAGTTCCGGCAAGGATTATCACTGAAAACGGCACCCAGTTCATGACCCACGCCTTCATGCAATACGTTCATACCCTCGGATGCAAGATCTCATTCGCTTCTGTTGCACACCCCCGGAGCAATGGACAAGCTAAGAGGGCAAACGCTGAAGTGCTTCGTGGATTCAAGACACGGACTTTTGATACGCTGCAGTAGCATGGTAGGCGGTGGATCGAGGAGCTGCCGGTAGTTCTCTGGTCCCTTAGAATGACACCTAACCGAGCTACCGGGCAGACTCCCTTCTCCCTGGTTTACGGGGCAGAAGCAGTTATCCCCACGGAAATCATTTACGGGTCCCCTCAAGTGCTTGCCTACGATGAAGTAGCGCAAGATCAGCACCGGCGTGACGATGCTATGGTACTCAAGGAAAACCGTCTCCGGGCTGCTACGCGTGCTGCATTCTACCAGGAAGCCCTGCGTCGCTATCATAGCCTCCGGGTTCATGCCCGGTGTTTTGAGGAAGGCGACCTTGTCCTTAGGCGCGTTCAGTCCGCCAAGGGTACAAACAAGTTGCACCAAAGTGGGAAGGCCCTTACAGGGTGGTACGAGTCTCCAGACCTGGCGCAGTCCGTCTGGAGACCGGGGATGGCACTTAGTAGCAAAACTCATGGAATATTGAGCATCTTTGTAAGTACTACCAGTAAGGTGCGAGGCTGCCGGGCACTGCCCGGCATCCACCCTTTTGTACAGGCCTTGCCTCAGCTGCATGTAACCCCTTGTACAAAGCTGGGGCGATGACCCCGTGCAAGAGAAATAAAGAAGCGTTGTGGGGGGCCCCCAACCAAGATTGCATACATGATGAGCACACCAAGATCACTGCATAAGCATTTCATGAGCATTTGCATATGCATATAGATAGGATTGCATCCTGCATTCATTCTCATCTACATGGAGTAGCAGGTTCCTGCTGCGAAGTTGACTTCAACAAGGGACGAGAAGATTGCACGGCACAGCGATCCCCGGCAAGTCAAACAGATAAGTTTACCTCTTGTCCATTAGTGTTCTGTAAAGCTATAACTTTGCATGAGAAAACCTCGCTCTCTTTTGAAACTTAGGTGCTCCCATCCATGACTCGAACGTTGTTTCAGTCAGGATGGTCGTAGTAGCCTTTGGTAAAAAGGAGCTGGCGGGGGGCTGGCCCCTCTATCTGTTCCCCGGCAGACGTAGTTCTCCGGCAGACAAAGTGGGTGCCGGCAAGATATCCTGTCGGGGAAAACTCATTTATTTTTATTAAAGAGGCACTCCGCCTCTGCATGGACATACACATGCACGGGTTCCCGGCAAGGCTCATATTTTTCATTCATATGCTAACACAAGTACAAGCATTACAGAACACAAAGATGGACTCGAGAGATTACATTATTTAAATTAAAATTTGGCGGTTGCCTACAGGTTTAAGATTGAAAAAAGAAAAGTGCCCCGTAACCCGTCTTTTCCTTTCTCAACTCCTCCTCCCCAGGGTATTGGAACAAGAGGGAAAGGAGAATAAAAGGAGCACTTGGGAGCAGGAGGCGATGAAGGGACCGGCGGGGCGGCCACCCGCTGTGATCCACAGGTGGCGTACACCCAGGAGCTGCACAAGGTGACAAGCAAGGCCCGTCACCCCTCCTAAAAAGCGGAAACGGTAGCGGCATTGCCCACAACGGACATGCAGCACTACCGTTGCTTTGGCGGGCCAGGAGGGGGCGTCTTCATCAGCGTCGGTCCCCGGCTCCGCTACAAAGGGGGCCCAAGCCGCACCGTGCCCCACCTTGGCGGGCAGGAAGGCGCACCTCTCGTCGACAACAGCCCCAAGACCTCCGAGAGGGGCAGTGCTGAGATTACCAACAATCTCCAGCCCTGCCTCCCGGCCGAGCCTCAAGATATCAAAAGACTTGCCACGCCAAGGACCAGGCTCACTCCCCAAGCATCAGTGCCAGCATGAGGCAGCGATAACCCCAAGCAGGAGCCCGGGGGCTGGCTCGAGGCTCTTCTCTTCGGCATCGCCGGCGGAAGCTGAGAACAAGAAAAGAAGGAGAGGGGGAATGCAAAAATAGATGGCTCCGCCCTCCTCCGCCCTCCCTTTTATAGGTCGGGCAGGGAAGGGCAGCTACTCCATCGACGGGTGACCACCACCCTCCTTCACCAATTCAAGATGAGCGGGCCCTCTCCAAGGTGCTCTCCCGCGCCACGCGCCTCCGCTACCTACCCCGCGCGATGTATGCAGCATACGTGGCCAAGGATAAGGGCGCACTTTGGGAAGAGTAAATTGGCAGTTTCCACCCAGTGCGTTAAAGTCATTCACGGGCCATCACTTGAGCGGCCCCACCACTATTGGCTTTACACCACGCGTGGGGAAACCAAAAACTAGCCCGAAATCAAGGCTAATGAAGACCTCAACGAGCCAACCCCTTCAGCAACCTTGCTTGTGCACTTATTAGGCCCTACCCCGACGACGCTCACCAGCGTGTTCGGGGCAGGCCCGGGGGCTTCTGTCGGTGCAACAAACCCTGGGTCTGTTGCCCAGACTGTGCACATGCATGGGAACAAGACTGAAGCACCAACCCAAGTCAGAGATTGATTTGAAGAACCAACACACAGCCAGAGAGACCAAGATCGAGCCAGAAGAGCAAGATATCGGCAAGAAAAGGGCCTCCCTTTCCGGGCAGGCGAGCCCGGCAAGGAGCGGGGCCACCACTAGAAGCAAGCAACTAAGGCTCCCCGGCAGAGCCTGCCCGGGGATCGCGGGGGCAGAACCGCCCCACCAATTACTCAAAGCGTGACCCACGTCATCAATCAGTGCGATGTCAAGCCGCCAGATGATTAAGTGGCAGCCATTCGCCACATGGCAGCCATTTCCTACAGAAGAAACCCGCAGATGACACCCGTCCTGCGACGTGTCAAGAGAACGGGTGTGGAGCTGGCAAGATAGCCCGGCAAGCCTTGTCGGGCGACCAGTGATGTGACACTAAGCGGTGCATTGAATACACCCTGCTAGCCTGCAGAGTTAGGTATGATAGCACTGTTTGCTATCATATCAGTGGATAATGACAACTTTGCCATTGTGGTGACCCCTTAATCTATAAAAGGAGGCCCATGGCACTCATAGGAAGAGTTGGAAAGTTGATGAACCCAAGCCACCATACGCGCGTAGTCGCTGCGGCCCCAAGGCAAACCCTGCCGGGCAAGTGTACCACGCTTCACCACACTCATTCCACCATCAATCCACGAAGGCAGGAGTAGGGTCTTACGCCTCGCGGCGGCCCGAACCTGGGTAAATTGCTTGTGTGCTCTCTGCCGTGCTGCCGTACGCTGATCTGCTCTTTGTGCAACGCGACGTCCCCCCGCCGAACTAGTAAGGGGCCACCCGGTCCCATAGGTGGCCGCGGATATCCCGCGACATAGACTTATGGTGAAGCCTGTATTTGTCGGTGTTCTGGGAACGGGGGTCCCCAGACTTGCCTGCCTGCGGCCCACGGCGTGGCTATGCTAGCGGGCCTGCACGACCCATCTTCATCAACAAAGCATTCAAGACCCACGAGAGGGGCCAGGCCTCGCGAGGCGGATGACACAAGACCTCCTCAGGAGCGGCCTCACTAGGCTGCCTCGCGAGGAGCGGAGATATCAAGGCGGGGCAAACCTCGTGAGGCTCTTGTGACGTGAGCCATGACGATTGACACTAGGCAGGCGCCAGGCGGGCGACAGCGCGCGCAGCGTCCTTGTTTCCTATTTGGTGCTAAGGAGGCCAGCGCAGACACGGAGTACCAAGGCATCATGTAAAGGTTTCCATATCGGTGCAACGAGACCAAGACCAGCAGGCCAGCAGGACGAAGGTCACCGTGGAGCCCAAGACGGCGTCATCACCACAGCCCTTTCGCAGGCGAAGACCGCTTTTGTCAGGATAGCTTGTACTAGCTGTCCCCTTTCAAATTGGCCGCCGTTGTTGGCTCCCTTCCCGCCCAATATTTGTGGAGAGGACCAGGGCCTATATAAATAGAACTAGCCATCACAATAGAGGTATCAGGAAGTAGAGATCTCACAAGCGGGCAGCTTGATCTCATCTGATCGAGAGCCAACCCTTGGCCACACCGAACACAAGAACACCTCAACCTCAGGAGGCTGTTCTTCCCCTTGTACTATTCTTCATCAGCCCAAGAGGCAATCCACCACCACACACTGGAGTAGGGTATTACACCACAACGGTGGCCCGAACCAGTATAAATCTTGTGTCTTTGTGTTGCTAGTCCGTCGAGTTCGTCCGCAAGATCTTAGCGAGCAAGGCCATAGATCGGTAGGAGGGAAAGAACTTCGCGCGCACCCCAGAGTTCGAACCTTAAGGGTTTTGCCGGAACCCCAGATCCGACATTTGGCGTGCCAGGTAGGGGTGCGCCGTAGCTTCCCTTCCGTCGATCGGCGCTCCGTCGCTCCATCGTCTCCATGGCGGACGCTCACCGCGCTAGAGCTGAGCGCCGGGCTGCCCTCACCGCCCGTGTTGCTCAGACGGCTCCCGTCGGTGGGCCACCTTGTCATTCCCCGTCGCCTGCCGCCAACGCCGCCACCGGCCTGGCGGGGAACGAGCAGCAAGCGTCCTCGCTGCACCCGTCGGTGCGGCAGGACGGTCGCACCGCCACTCCATCGCTGACCCCAGCCGGTTCCTCGTCCCACGCACGTCGCGGTCCCATGGACGCGCAGGCCGCGCTCCTCATGGCGAACGAGCTCCTGCGCTACCGCCCGGTCGACGACCTCTACGAGGATTGGCTCGACCGCGTCGCCGAGCTCTTCCGCGCCGCAGGGGGCTCCCCGGCACCGTCCCTCTCTCTACCACGCCCTCCGCCAGCCACGGGCGATGTGGCTCATGGAGCGCCTCCACCACCTCTGCCTCAAGACGGTGCTTTGGCGCCAAGGCGCGCGGCCCCACGGCGGGACCCACCACGCCCGGTGCCCGCCCGCAAAGAGAGAAGATGCCAAGAAATTCCTCGGCTACGAGAAGCTGCACCTGCGCTCCCCGTGCCGCCTCGCCAAGACCGCACGCTACCTGCGATGGTGGCACACGGGCCTCACCAAGACCAAGCTCCCCTTCCGAGACGGGCCCCGGAAACCACGGCCGGCTGCCGCGCCTTCACCCCCGAGCTGCGTAGCGTCGCCTGGCCAGACAAGTTCAGGCCAGATCTGCCTCCTCGCTACGACGGCACCCTCGACCCCACGGAGTTCTTGCAGCTCTACGAGCTGAGCATCGAGGCGGCCAACGGCGATGAGAAAGTCATGGTGAACTGGTTCCCAAGGAACTCAAAGACGGCGCCCGTTCGTGGCTCCTGAACCTTCCTCAGGGCTCAATCTCCTCCTGGGACGAGATGCGCGACCGCTTCATCGCCAACTTCCAGGGCACTCACGACCGCCCGCCGGCCGCGGGTGACTTGTGCCGCATCAAGCAATAACCAGGAGAGACCCTCTAGAAGTACATCCAGCGCTTCAACAACACTCGCCTCAAGATCCCCAAGGTCACGGACGAGGCCATCATCTCCGCGTTCTCTGACGGCGTCCGCGACATCAAGATGAAGGAGGGGCTCGCTATCCACGAGGAGTTGTGCACATCTCAGGAACTGTTCAACCTGGCGACCAAGTGCGCAAGGGCTGAGGAAGGGCGCCTCTCCCTCCTCGAGCTGCTAGCTGCAGGTGCAGAGGAGAAGAAGGCCAAGGCCAAGGACGTGAAGCGCAAGGAAGCAGTCGTGCTCGCCGCGGAGCTGGATACCAAGCGAGGCAGGGACCAGCCCGAGTCATCCAAAGGGCAGCCGACCGTTCTGTGCCTTCCACAACCTGAACACCCCCAACACCAGCGACTGTCAAGAACTCAGAGCCATTCGTGAGGGACGCTTCGGTCGGCGCCCCGAGCGCAGCGACCGGGGCTACGGCCGAGGAGGAGGACGTGGAGGCGGATGCTGGGACGACTGTGGCCCGCGCCAGGAATGGCGCGACATGCCTCATGAGGACCGCTGGCAAGATCATCCTCGCGAGGGCGCCTGGAGGGACCAGCCTCGTGAGGAAGCAAAGCCGGTCTTCCCCCGCTGCCGCCACCACCAAGAAGGAATGATGATCACCATCAAGACGAGGGGGCTGGGGGTTTCCAGGAGCCGCGTGGAATCACCTGCATCTTGGGCGGCGCCCAGGCCCCAGCCTCGCAGCGTATCTTCAAAAAGTTCGCTCATGAGGTGAATGCAGTCCTCCCCAAGCTCGAGGCCACGCGCCCGCTCAGGTGGTCCCAGTGCGCCGTCACCTTCAACTCGGCTGATCAGCTCAAGTGCGCAGCCACCGCTGGCGCCCTCCCGATGCTTTGTTCACTAGTCATCGGCAATGTGCAAGTTACCAAGACCCTCATCGACAGCGGCGCAGGGCTCAACGTCCTGTCCGTCGACATGTTCGACAACCTCCAAGTGCCGTATGAGCAGCTTTAGCCTACCAAGCCTTTCTCAGGAGTGACCGACGGTTCCACCACACCGATAGGGCAGGTCCGCCTCCCTGTCACCTTTGGGGAACGCAAGAACTACCGCACCGAGCTCATCGACTTCGACGTCGCGCACATCCATCTCCCATACAACGCCATCCTCGGGTATCCAGCCCTGGCCAAGTTCATGGCGGTGACACACCACGACTACAATGTCCTCAAGATGCCAGGAAGCGGCGGAATCATCACGGTCCCGTGCGAAGAAAGAGATGCAGTGTGCTCCCTCGAGCGTGCCTTTCAAGCTGCCGCAATCGACGACCCCGACAACAAGAGCGAGGATCCTCTTGAGGCCATCCCTAAGAAGAAGAAGCAGTTGCGCCGTGCCGGACCTCAGGAGGGTGGCGTCGCGGCTGGAACCTCCTCAGGATCAGCGCCCGCTCCAGGGGCGCCTCCCTCCATTGCATAGGAAGGCGCGCCCAGCACCCTCCTCGGGCAGGGCTCGGGGGCTCTCTTCTGGAGGGCCTCAGACCTTGCCAACATCACGAGGGAGCCGCTCGGGCACCACTTGGAGGCGTGCTTCGTGGCATGTTTCCCTCAGGAGAATACAGGGCAAGGATTGCCCACCACTCAGGAGTTCATCACTAGGACCACTCAGGAACTGCAACACGCAAGGGCCATGCGCGGCGACCGCCGCTTACGAGGTGCAGCTCCCCATCCAGGCGAGGATGCCGGGCTGCGCGTCTGCATCGACATTCCAGGGCTCAACAGGGTCGCATCTCAGGAGCTTTTTTGGCCTTCGCACGTGGGCCATTGCGAGGGTCCACCAGACAGCTACGTTCACATGCCTTTCGGCCTGCCGAGCGTGTCGTCAGCCTATCAGCGCAACCTGCGGCGTATCCTGGCAGCTCAGGAGGCCAGGCACCACGCCGTCCTGGCAGAGATGGAGACGGTCCTCAGGGAACCGCCTGAGCCCCCAGAGCCTCCCGAGGCTCAGGGCCCCGGTGGCTCGTGAGGAGCTGCCCCTTCGCGGCATGCCTTCAGCTGCACCAACTCTCCTTCGTCTACAGAACCAGGTGACATTTTCCAAGTTCGTTTAGCTAGGAGCGCCCCTCGGGCTGCATTATTCCCAGGCCGCGTGGGTCCGTCCCTGTGGCATGTATCCCTTTTGGCTATGTCTTTAGTTTACCCTATTGGGGGCGCCCCTTGGGCTGCATCATCCCCAAGCCGCTCGGGCCTGACCCAGTGGCATGTATCTTTCTGCATTTACCCAAGTTGATTTGCCTTCCATGCTTGATCTGCCTATGATTATTACCTGCTCGATTGCCACCCGCCACGGGTACGCCCCTTCATCATGCAATCCGCTTGCGCGTTAAAAGGGGGGCTCCTGAGCATCGCGACTCAGGAGCTCTTACTGGCTCTCCAGTCCTCACCCCTGGCCTTGACCACGGCATCGCGACCTGGCATACCAGCGGCGGCTGAGCTCGCTCGAGGGCCGGGACCTGAGGACGTAGAGCGCTTGCACCTAACCGTCTCGCAGGAACACGCAGCTGTTAAAGACCCAAGACCAGGCGCAACCCACCTTGAGGTAGGGCCTCGTGAGTCCCGCGCTGGCTCATGAGTGCCCAGATACACCTCGCAGCCCTGCCGTGCAAGCCACGTGTCAGGGCTGGGCTGTACACGCCCCGGGGGCTCCTCCCAGAGGGGGGCCCCCCTCCCACGCACAAGTGGAAGCGCCATGCTCCGCGCTGGCTGTCGACACTGCCGAGGAGCGGCTATGCCCGTGCACAAGCGGAAGCACTATGCTCCGCGCTGGTGATAAACAACTAAGGGCGGCCTCACGGCCGTACCAACCTCAGGGAGCCCCAGCGCTCAGTGTCCGGCCTCACCGCAACGCCTCCCCTCGGGAGAGCCGTGCGAGGGGGCTGGGCACGGGGGCTGCGCTCGGGTCACGCCCGAGCGCACGCCACCCAACCAGGTCTCCCGGACCTGGCCGTCGCACGCCCCTCCCGAGGCCTCGGCCAGGGCAGATATGGAGATTGTTTGCACGTCAAGGGGGACTCCTGAGCATCGCGGCTCAGGAGCCTAACTGGTCACATAGCCCATCACTTCTTGGTCCGTCCTGTTCTCCGGTCGGCCCAATGGCGGTTGAGGTATGCACGGGGCCGGGCTCTGCCGATGTAGAACATTAATCTATCCTCGCATACTCTCCCTATAAGTCGTTTGTGCGTCAAGGGGGACTCCTGAGCATCACGACTCAGGAGCCTAACTGGTCACGTAGCCCCTCACTCCTTGGTCTGTCCTGGTCTCCGGTCGGCCCAATTGCGGTTGAGGTATGTGCGGGGCCGGGCTCTGCCGACGCAGAACACAAGGCAAATAGGAAGGAAATTGCAAAATCTCGAAGCAAATATTACAAAACATATTGTCCTCACAATATCAAATGAAAAGTTTAACGCCTCCACGAGGCCTGATGCATATTACAGGAGCGAAACTGGAGAGCAGCCGAAGGTCACCCCTGGACACCGCCATCACCTGCAGAAGATGCTCCTTCCCGGGTAGCGTTGCCTTCACCTGCACCACCACCCGCAGGATCGGCGGCATCGCTGGACAAGGGTGCGGAGGCAAAGCCGCGGAACTTCTTCAGCAGGGCCTTCACTGGACCGTGCACAGCTGCGGTGGCGGCTGCGCAGTGATCATCAGCCACAGGCTCCAGCAGCTCATCAAGACAAGCACTGGGGCCGCGAAGGTGCAGAAGGCTGAAGTCACGAGTCAATGCAGCTGAAGACAGGATGCGAGCGTCCGCCTCCGCCATGGGACCGATACCATCCACGACTTCCTCAAGCGCCTTCACCAAGAGAGGAAGCAGCCGGGTGGGGCCGTCCTCATCGGTGGTCAGCGGCCTCTCCAAGCCGTGCTCGTAGAGCGTCTTCAGTGCCGCGCGAGACCTCTTCTCGAGATCGGCAAAGGCCACGCGGTCTTCGGCCAGGACCCGCGCCTTGGCGTCAAGATCGGCCTCCCTCGCCTTCACCTTCCGCTCCAGTTCTTCCAACCGGCTGCGCTCGGCAGCTTGTGTCTTCTCCAACTCTCCCAGCACAGAGTCACGGTTCTTGACGGCGTCCTCCCGGGCCCTCATCTCCTCCTCCTTCGCCTGGCGGCCGCGTGCTTCTTCGGCGTGCTTGTCGCGCAGGCTCTTCAGCTCGTCCTCCAGCTCTCGGCAGCGGTCGCGGGCAGCCTTGGCGTCTTTCAGTGCCGCCTCACGATCAGCTGCAGTATTGGCGGCGCTCTGCTTCTCCTTCTCGGGAGACGCTGCGGCCTGACTCAGCGTTGCGCGGACCGTCGAGTCGGAGTGAAGCCAGCCAGAGGCTAGCTCCAGGCGCCCAGCCACCAGGCGCGGGTCCGCACTCAGGAGATCTGCCTGCAGCTGGGTCATCTCCAAAAGAGCACGCTCCAGGACAGCGGCAGAAGCATAAGAACCTGGGAGTGGAGGCACGGCAGCGGAAGGAGGCGACGTCGTCACCAGCGCCAGGGAGGCTGCAGGTTTCGGAGTAGCCGGAACCCCATCAGCCGAGCCAGACGCCGGTACCTCCGGCGCCAGTGGGGCCATGGGGGCTGACTCCTCACGGCGATGCTCTTCTTGGCCTCGCGAGGGCGACCGGGTTGGGGAAGCGCGACTACTGCTGCCTCCTTTCTCTGCGGAGGGAGGCGCGGCCGCCGTATCCTCCTTCCTTTTCTTTGCTGAAGGTGTCGGCCTGATCAACCAAGGGTGAATGTCAGGAAATAACAAGTACAGGTAGGGACAAGACGAAGCTCAAGGCACTTACCGATCCACCGCGACATATTCCACCTTCCGCTTGGGGAGCTTGAAGCCTGAAAGCATTGGGGCCTGAGAAGTGGGCGCGTGGGCTCCGGCGGCAGAAGAAGGCGAAGCGGAAGGGCCGAAGCCGGCCCCGGGAGGCATCAAGACGGGGGCAGCACCTCGAGGAACCAACGACGACCTGATCTTTGTCGGAATGACGGGCAATTCTCCCTCCTCCTGGCGGGCATCGACCTCGGCGTCGTCAGGAAGGTCGCGGAGGATTTCGGCTTTGCTCAAGGGGGAGTTTTCCCCCATCTCTTTGAGGGTTGCTTCCGAGTCCCCCTCCTCTTCTTTCCCACGGCAGGACTCGTCAGAAGATAGCTCCACCGGCTTCGGCGCCGCCAGGGCTCCAGAGAGTGCAGGCGGCACCAGCCCGCGCGCGTTGAAGGTCGGCCTAGAGACCACGAGTGGCTCCCAGTCCTTGCGAAGGAACAAAGGAGTGAAGGCCCTCGGTGGGTACTCCTGGTTATCCCCAACTAGGAGGTGCAGGACAGCAGCCAGTTCATCGTCAAGCAAGGCCCCCGGCCTCAGGCGGGTCTTGTCTTCTCCACCTCCAAGGTTCCACAAGGGGCGCGCTCGCGCCTGGAGCGGGGCGACGCGCAACACCAAGAATACCCTCAGGAGCATGGCCCCTGTGACCTTCGCCACCTTCGCGTTGCCCGGCTTCAGGTCGGTCTGCATCTGCTCCAGCACCGACGACGTCCGCTCGTCAGTAAGCTCCGCACGGGGCCACCCCTTGTCAGACTTAGCGTCCATCATGACCCATTTGGCCCGAATGTTGTCGGCTCTCTTCCTGGTGCTCGAGATTGAGTTGGCCTTGCCGGACGAAATTGGCGCACCCGGAGACGTGTCCATCGCTAACGCAAAGGAAGAAGAAGTGGCGTAGAAGCGCCACGGACGGCATCACGCCCAGGTATGCCTTGCAATAGTAGGCGAAGATGGACAGGAGGAGGATAGAGTTGGGATGGAGGTGCAACGCCTGTAGCCCGTAGTGGTCGAGGACCTCGTAAAAGAAATCGGAGAAGGGGGGAACCAACCCGGTGGCGATGCTGCTCGAGAAGAAGGGGAAGAAGGTGCTTCCCTCAGACTCTGGCACGTCGGAGGCAAGCCAGAGCTCCGTCTTCCCCCACTCATTGCTCTCCCCCACCGTCAGCAAGCGCGCGGAGGCGAGGCTCTTTTCGGTGATGGTGGGTGCTTCAAGAGCTGGCTCGTACCAAGCCGGCGCCGAGGAGGACCTGACCTTGCGCGGCGCCATGGGTCGCAGATGCGGAGCAAAGTCGGTGCAGATCTAGAGGTATCGGCAGCAAGGAGCAAAAAAGGGGGATCTGAGGCTAGGCAAAGGGGAACAGTGAAGGCAAGCGCTGCCTGCGCCAGCCTTTTGTCAAGTCGAGCAGTTGCTGAGGCCGTGCGGGGAAGTGGACACGCCGACGTCCAATCAACTGCCAGGCGTCAACCAAGGCCGCAAGCTTTTGGGGCCCGCGGCGCTCCGTACTTGACCTTTGGCTTCGCCCCGAAGCCAAGCCCGAGCGCACCTTGGGCCCGAGGGCTACTGTTGGCATTCTGGGAACGGGGGTCCCCAGACTTGCCTGCCTGCGGCCCATGGCGTGGCTATGCTAGCGGGCCCGCACGGCCCATCTTCATCAACAAAGCATTCAAGACCATCGCGAGGGCCAAGCCTCGCGAGGCGGATGACGCAAGACCTCCTCAGGAGCGGCCTCACCAGGCTGCCTCACGAGGAGCGGAGATATCAAGGCGGGGCAAACCTCGCGAGGCTCTCATGACGTGAGCCATGACGATCGACACCAGGCGGGCGCCAGCGCGCGCAGCATCCTTGTTTCCTCTTTGGTGCTAAGGAGGCCAGCGCAGGCACGGAGTACCGAGGCATCAGCCAAAGGTTTCCATATCGGTGCAACGAGACCAAGACCAGCAGGCTAGTAGGACGAAGGTCATCGTGGAGCCCAAGATGGCGTCATCACCAGAGCCTCGCGAGGTAGACATAGATGTTTGCAAAGTACACATGGATCTGAATGTTGTAGACCCGTTGACTAAAACCTCTCTCACAAGCAAAACATGGTCACACCTTAGAACTCTTTGGGTGTTAATCACATGGCGATGTGGCCTAGATTTTGACTCTCGTAAACTCTTTGAGTGTTAGTCACATGGCGATGTGAACTATGGGTGTTAATCACATGACGATGTGAACTAGATTAGTGACTCTAATGCAAGTGGGAGACTGATGGAAATATGCCCTAGAGGCAATAATAAAGTTGTTATTATTATATTTCCTTATTCATGATAAAGGTTTATTATTCATGCTAGAATTGTATTGATCGGAAACTTAAATACATGTGTGAATACATAAAAAAAATACCATGTCCCTAGTGAGCCTCTATTAGACTAGCTCGTTGATCAAAGATGGTTAAGGTTTCCTAACCATAGACATGAGTTGTCATTTGATAACGGGATCACATCATTAGGAGAATAATGTGATGGACAAGACCCATGCATTAGCATAGTATATGATCGTTCTTAATGTCAAATACATGTTTCTTCAACCATGAGATCATGCAACTCCCGGATACCGTAGGAATACCTTGTGTGCTATCAAATGTCACATCATAACTAGGTGATCATAAAGATGCTCTACTGGTATCTCCGAAGGTGTGTGTTGGGTTGGCATGGATCGAGACTAGGATTTGTCACTTCGTGCTACGGAGAGGTATCTCTGGGCCCTCTCGGTAATACAACATCACAAGAAGCTTGCAAGCAAAGTGACTAAGGACACTACAAAAAAAGACACATCCATGACATTTTGGGCTGAACGATTTTTTTCTGTCATGCTTATGACACTTCTATGACGATAATTCTGACAAAACCCGGTATCATCATAGATGTGGTGGGCTCCTACTTCTATGACAAAAAATCATGACAGAAAATGGGCTTTTTGTCCTCGGCGGGCCAGAGATGCAGCTGCATGACATTCTTTGGGCCGTCCATGACGGAAAAAACCATGGTAGAAGCGAGGGCGAGGAAAATATCAGGGATTGCCCGGTTATGGTGGGTGGTCGGGGGCCGAGCAATGCGCATTTCTCTCGTACACGTACGCGAGTGGGTGCGAGGCATTGGGCTCTTCACTACAAAAAAAATTACACTTCCGTGATGATACGTGTTTGTCACAGTAGGTCATGTTTTCTGTCATGCATGTACATCCATGACAAATTTATGACAGAATCAAGATAGTCATACCTGTGCTGTCGTAGAAGTGTTGCATGACATTACCAAAATTATCATCACGGAAGTGTCCACTTCCATGACGATAAATCGCGTGTCATGGAAGTGCTTTCGTCAAGGGTGACCGACACGTGGCATCCACCATAATGGGACGCCGTTAAGCTATCGGGTCTAGTTTTGGATCCGATAACCCGCTAACAGCCCGGACCAATGAGGATTTTCCACGTGTAAAATTCTCATTGGCCGGAGGAAACACGTGTTGGCTCACTGTTGGGACAGATGTCATCCATTCATTGGACAGGAGGCGCCCATGATACGTCAACACGTGGCACGGCCCAACAGAGGCCCATTCCGGTGAAAAGGCCGGCCCGTTTGACTTGATCAAAAGGGAATGGGTCGGCCCACGGAAAGCGTGTTAACGGCCTGTTCGTATATAGCCCATTTACGGCCCGCTAACTCACGGCCCATTATGGCCTATCCGAATTAAGCCCAGTAGCTTCATCTGGGCCTTCCAATATGATTCCAGCCCATTGTAACTTCCGGCCCATGTATGGCCCATGATGTCTTTCGGCCCATACGAGACCATTTGTAACTCTTGGCCCATTAACGGCCCGTGGTGAATCTGGCCCACAATGAACAGTGTACCCCTTTATACCCATTAAGGGCCCATTATTCCATTGGGCCGTTTCCAACCCGTGTTATCTTTCGGCCTTCTCAGGGCCCATTTATTCTTGGGCTCATTTCCAGCATTCGATTACTTACGGCCCGTCATTGGCCTTTTCTGTTGGGGAACGTAGCAGAAATTCAAAAATTTCTACGCATCACCAAGATCAATCTATGGAGTAATCTAGCAACGAAGGGAAGGGGAGTGCATCTACATACCATTGTAGATCGCGATGCGGAAGTGTTGCAAGAACGCGGATGAAGGAGTCGTACTCGTAGCGATTCAGATCACGGTTGATTCCGATCTAAGCATCGAAGAACGGTGCCTCCACGTTCAACACACGTGCAGCCCGGTGACGTCTCCCACGCCTTGATCCAGCAAGGAGAGAGAGAGACAGGTTGGGGAAGACTCCGTCCAGCAGCAGCACAACGGCATGGTGGTGATGGAGGAGCGTGGCACTCCCGCAGGGCTTTGCCAAGCACTGCGAGAGACGAGGAGGGAGAGGGGTAGGGCTGCGCCAAGAAAGAGATGTTCTCATGTGTATGGCAGCCCCAAAACCCCCACTATATATAGGGGAGGGGAAGGGGCTGCGCCCCCATCTAGGGTTCCCCCCAAGGGGTGCGGCCAGCCCTAGATGGGACTTGGAGGGGCGGCCAAGGGGGGAGAGAGGGGGGCGCACCACTAGGTGGGCCTTAGGCCCATCTGAGCCTAGGGTTTCCCCTTCCCCCTTTCCCTGCGCCTTGGGCCCCTTGTGGGAGGCGCACCAGCCCACCTAGGGGCTGGTCCCTTCCCACACTTGGCCCATGCAGCCCTCTGGGGCCGGTGGCCCCACCTGGTGGACCCCCGGGACCCTCCCGGTGGTCCCGGTACATTACCGATAGCACCCGAAACTTTTCCGGTGACCAAAACAGGACTTCCCATATATAAATCTTTACCTCCGGACCATTCCGGAACTCCTCGTGACATCCGGGATCTCATCCAGGACTCCGAACAACATTCGGTAACCACGTTATCTATTCCCTATAACCCTAGCATCATCGAACCTTAAGTGTGTAGACCCTATGGGTTCGGGAACCATGCAGACATGACCGAGACGTTCTCCGGCCAATAACCAACAGTGGGATCTGGATACCCATGTTGGCTCCCACATGTTCCACGATGATCTCATCGGATGAACCACGATGTCGGGGATTCAATCAATCCCGTATACAATTCCCTTTGTCAACCGGTATGGTACTTGCCCGAGATTCGATCGTCGGTATCCCGATACCTTGTTCAATCTCGTTACTGGCAAGTCTCTTTACTCGTTCCGTAACACATCATCGTGCGATCAACTCCTTGGTCACATTGTGCACATTATGATGATGTCCTACCGAGTGGGCCCAGAGATACCTCTTCGTTTACACGGAGTGACAAATCCCAGTCTCGATTCGTGCCAACCCAACAGACACTTTCGGAGATACCTGTAGTGCACCCTTATAGCCACCCAGTTACGTTGTGACGTTTGGTACACCCAAAGCATTCCTACGGTATCCGGGATTGCACAATCTCATGGTCTAAGGAAATGATACTTGACATTAGAAAAGCTCTTAGCAAACGAACTACACGATCGTGTGCTAGGCTTAGGATTGGGTCTTGTCCATCACATCATTCTCCTAATGATGTGATCCCGTTATCAACGACATCCAATGTCCATGGTCAGGAAACCGTAACCATCTATTGATCAACGAGCTAGTCTCCTAGAGGCTTACTAGGGACATCGTGTTGTCTATGTATCCACACATGTATCTGAGTTTCCTATCAATACAATTCTAGCATGGATAATAAACGATTATCATGAACAAGGAAATATAATAATAACCAATTTATTATTGCCTCTAGGGCATATTTCCAACAGTCTCCCACTTGCACTAGAGTCAATAATCTAGTTCACATCACCATGTGATTAACACTCACAGGTCACATCACCATGTGATCAACATCCAAAGAGTTTACTAGAGTCAACAATCTAGTTCACATCACTATGTGATTAACACTCAGTGAGTTCTGATTTGATCATGTTATGCTTGTGAGAGAGGTTATTAGTCAACGGGTCTGAACCTTTCAGATCCGTGTGTGCTTTACGAATATCTATGTCATCTTGTGGATGCTACCACGCGCTACTTGGAGCCATTTCAAATAACTGCTCTACTATACGAATCCGGTTTACTACTCAGAGTCATCCGGATTAGTGTCAAAGTTCGCATCGACGTAACCCTTTACGACGAACTCCTTTTCACCTCCATAATCGAGAAAATTCCTTAGTCCACTAGATAGTAAGGATAAGTTCGACCGCTGTCATGTGATCCATTCCCGGATTACTATTGTACCCCTTGACCAACTCATGGCAAGGCACCCTTCATGTGTGGTACACAGCATAGCATACTGTAGAGCCTATGTCTAAAGCATAGGGGACGACCTTCGTCCTTTCTCTCTCTTCTGCTGTGGTCAGGCGTTGAGTCTTACTCAATACTCACACCTTGTAACTCAGGTAAGAACTCCTTCTTTGACTGATCTATTTTGAACTCTTTCAAAATCATGTCAAGGTGTGCGTTCTTTGAAAGTATCATCAGGCGTCTTGATCTATCTCTATAGATCTTGATGCCCAATATGTAAGCAGCTTTATCCAGGTCTTCCTTTGAAAAACTCCTTTCAAACAACCCTTTATGCTTTCCAGAAATTCTACATCATTTCGGATCAACAATATGTCATTCACATATACTTATTAGAAATGTTGTAGCGCTCTACAAGTTTCTAACAAACTTTGTATAAACCCAAAAACTTTGATCACTCCATCAAAGCATATATTCTGACTCCGAGATGCTTGCTCTAGTCCATGGAAGGATCGCTGGAGCTAGCATACCTTTTAGCATCCTTAGGATCGACAAAACCTTTCTGATTGTATCACATACAACCTTTCCTTATGAAAACTGGTAAGGAAACTTGTTTTGACATCCATCTGCCAGATTTCATAAATGCAGCTAATGCTAACATGATTCCGACGGACTTAAGCATCGCTACGGATGAGAAAATCTCATCGTAGTCAACTCCTTGAACTTGTGAAAATACTCTTTGCCACAAGTCGAGCTTCATAGACGGTAACATTACCGTCCATGTCCGTCTTCTTCTTAAAGATCCATTTATCTCTATGGCTTGCCGATCATCGGGCAAGTTCACCAAAGTCCATGCTTTGTTTTGATACATGGATCCTATCTCGGATTTCATGGCTTCTAACCATTTGTCGGAATATGCGCCCACCATCGCTTCTCCATAGCTCGTAGGTTCAGTATTGTCTAACAACATGATATCTAAGACAGGATTACCGTACCACTCAGGAGTAGTACATGTCCTTGTTGACCTACGAGGTTTGGTAGTGGCTTGATCCGAAGTTTCATGATCACTATCATAAGCTTCCACTTCAATTGGTGTAGGTGCCACAGGAACAACTTCCTGTGCCCTGCTACACACTAGTTGAAGTCATGGTTCAATAACCTCATCAAGTCTCCACCATCCTCCCACTCAATTCTTTCGAGAGAAACTTTTCCTCGAGAAAGAAACCGTTTCTAGAAGCAATTACTTTTGCTTCCAGATCTGAAATAGGAGGTATACCCAACTATTTTGGGTATTCTATGAAGATGCATTTATCCGCTTTGGGTTTGAGCTTATCAGCCTGAAACTTTTTCACATAAACGTCGCAGCCCCAAACTTTTAAGAAACGACAACTTAGGTTTCTCTAAACGGTGTCGTCTCAACGGAATTGCGTGGTGCCCTATTTAAAGTGAATGCGGTTGTCTCTAATGCCTAACCCATAAACGATAGTTGTAATCATGGTATGCACCATATCCAATAGGGTGCAGTTATGATGTTCGGACACACCATCACACTGTGGTGTTTCAGGCGGTATTAATTGTGAAACACTTTCCACAATGTCTTAATTGTGTGCCAAACTCGTAACTCAGATATCTCTATGATCATATCATAGACATTTTATCCTCTTGTCACGACGATCTTCAACTTCACTCTGAAATTACTTGAACCTTTCAATAATTCAGACATGTGTTTCATCAAGTAAATATTCTCAGCATCTACTCAAATCTTCTGTGAAGTAAGAACATATCGATATCCACTGCGTGCATCAGCACTCATTGGACTGCACACATCAAATGTATTACTTCCAACAAGTTGCTCTCTTGTTCCATCTTACTGAAAACGAGGCCTTTCAGTCATCTTGCCCATGTGGTATGATTTGCATGTCTCAAGTGATTCCAAAACAAGTGAGTCCAAACGATCCATCTGCATGGAGTTTCTTCATGCATATATACCAATAGACATGGTTCGCATGTCTCAATCTTTTCAAAAACGAGTGAGTCCAAAGATCCATCTACATGGAGCTTCTTCATGCGTTCTATACCATTATGACTCAAATGGCAGTGCCACAAGTATGTGGTACTATCATTACTATTTTGTATCTTTTGGCACGAACATGTGTATCACTGCGATCGAGATTCATTTTAGGTGCAAGACCATTGAAGGTATTATTCAAATAAACAGAGTAACCAGTATTCTCCTTAAATGAATAACCGTATTGCGATAAACATAATCCAATCATGTTTATGCTCAACGCAAACACCAAATAACAATTATTTGGGTTTAACACCAATCTCGATGGTAGAGGGAGCATGCGATGCTTGATCACATCAACCTTGGAAACACTTCCAACACATATCGTCATCTCACCTTTAGCTACTCTCCGTTTATTCCGCAGCTTTTATTTCGAGTTACTAACACTTAGCAACCAAACCGGTATCTAATACCCTGGTGCTGCTAGGAGTACTAGTAAAGTACACATTCATATAATGTATATGCAATATACTTCTGTCGACCTTGCCTGCCTTCTCATCTACCAAGTATCTAGGGTAGTTCTGCTTCAGTGACCGTTCCCCTCATTACAGAAGCACTTAGTCTCGGGTTTGGGTTCAACCTTGGGATTCTTCACTAGAGCAGCAAATGATTTGCTGTTTCATGAAGTATCCCTTTTGTCCTTGCCCTTCTAGAAACTAGTGTTTTACCAACCATCAACCATTGATGCTCCCTCTTGATTTCTACTTTCGCGGTGTCAAACATCGCGAGTTGCTCAAGGATCATCATGTCTATCCCTGATATGTTATAGTTCATCACGAAGCTCTAATAGCTCGGTGGCAGTGACTATGGAGAACCATCACTATCTCATCTGGAAGATTAAATCCCACTCGATTCAAGTGATTGTAGTACTTAGACAATCTGAGAACATGCTCAACGATTGAGCTTTTCTCCCTTAGTTTGTAGGCTTAAGAAACTTGTCAGAGGTCTCATACCTCTTGACTTGGCATTAGTCTGAAATCCCAATTTCAGTCTTTGGAACATCTCATATGTTCTGCGACGTTTCAAAACTGTCTTGTCGCCACAATTTTAAACCGTTAGCATCACACACTGAACTATCACGTAGTCATCAAAACGTGTATGTCAGATGTTTCGTAACATCTACAGACGACGCTCGAGGTTCAGCACACCGAGCGGTGCATTAAGGACATAAGCCTTCTGTGCAGCAATGAGGACAATCCTCAGTTTACGGACCCAGTCCGCATAATTGCTACTATCAACTTTCAACTAAATTTTCTCTAGGAGAATATCTTAAACAGTAGAACTAAAGCGTAAGCTATGACATAATTTGCAAAGACCTTTTGACTATGTTCATGATAATTAAGTTCATCTGATTAATGAACTCCCACTCAGATAGACATCCCTCTAGTCATCTAAGTGATACATGATCCGAGTCAAACTAGGCCGTGTCCGATCATCACGTGAGACGGACTAGTCATCATCGGTGAACATCTCCATGTTGATCGCATCTACTATATGACTCATGTTTGACCTTTCGATCTCTTGTGTTCCGAGGCCATGTCTGTACATGCTAGGCTCGTCAAGTCAACCTAAGTGTTTTGCATGTGTTCCGAGGCCATGTCTGTACATGCTAGGCTCGTCAACACCCGTTGTATTCGAACGTTAGAATCTATCACACCCGGTCATCACGTGGTGCTTCGAAACAACGAACCTTCGCAACAGTGCACAGTTAGGGGGAACACGTCTCTTGAAATTTTAGTGAGGGATCATCTTATTTATGCTACCGTCGTTCTAAGCAAATAAGATGTAAACATGACAAACATCACATGCAAATCATAAAGTGACGTGATATGGCCAATATCATCTTGCGCCTTAGATCTCCATCTTCGAGGCGCGGCATGATCACCTTCGTCACCGGCATGACACCATGATCTCCATCATCATGATCTCCATCATCGTGTCTTCATGAAGTTGTCTCGCCAACTATTACTTCTCCTACTATGGCTAACGGTTAGCAATAAAGTAAAGTAATTACATGGCGTTTTCATTGACACGCAGGTCATACAATAAATTAAGACAACTCCTATGGCTCCTGCCGGTTGTCATACTCATCGACATGCAAGTCGTGATTCCTATTACAAGAACATGATCAATCTCATACATCACATATATCATTCATCACATCCTTTTGGCCATATCACATCACATAGCATACCCTGCAAAAACAAGTTAGACGTCCTCTAATTGTTGTTGCATGTTTTACGTGGCTGCTATGGGTTTCTAGCAAGAACGTTTCTTACCTACGCAAAAGCCACAACGTGATATGCCAATTTCTATTTACCCTTCACAAGGACCCTTTTCATCGAATCCGATCCGACTAAAGTGGGAGAGACAGAAACCCTCTAGCCACCTTATGCAACTAGTGCATGTCAGTCGGTGGAACCTGTCTCATGTAAGAGTACGTGTAAGGTCGGTCCGGGCCGCTTCATCCCACGATGCCGCCGAATAGAGATAAGACTAGTAACGGCAAGTAAATTGACAAAATCGACGCCCACGACTACTTTGTGTTCTACTCGTGCATAGAAACTACGCATAGACCTAGCTCATGATGCCACTGTTGGGGAACGTAGCAGAAATTCAAAATTTTCTACGCATCACCAAGATCAATCTATGGAGTAATCTAGCAACGAAGGGAAGGGGAGTGCATCTACATACCATTGTAGATCGCGATGCGGAAGCGTTGCAAGAACGCAGATGAAGGAGTCGTACTCATAGCGATTCAGATCATGGTTGATTCCGATCTAAGCACCGAAGAACGGTGCCTCCGCGTTCAACACACGTGCAGCCCGGTGACGTCTCCCACGCCTTGATCCAGCAAGGGGAGAGGGAGAGGTTGGGGAAGACTCCGTCCAGTAGCAGCACAACGACATGGTGGTGATGGAGGAGCGTGGCACTCCCGCAGGGCTTCGCCAAGCACTGCGAGAGACGAGGAGGGAGAGGGGTAGGGCTGCGCCAAGAGAGAGATGTTCTCATGTGTATGGCAGCCCCAAAAACCCCACTATATATAGGGGAGGGGAAGGGGCTGCGCCCCCATATAGGGTTCCCCCCCCAAGGGGTGCGGCCAGCCCTAGATGGGACTTGGAGGTGCGGCCAAGGGGGGAGAGAGGGGGGCGCACCACTAGGTGGGCCTTAGGCCCATCTAAGCCTAGGGTTTCCCCCTTCCCCCTTTCCCTGCGCCTTGGGCCCCTTGTGGGAGGCGCACCAGCCCACCAAGGGGCTGGTCCTTTCCCACACTTGGCCCATGCAGCCCTCTGGGGCCAGTGGCCCCACCTGGTGGACCCCCGGGACCCTCCCGGTGGTCCCGGTACGTTACCGATAGCACCCGAAACTTTTCTGGTGACCAAAACAGGACTTCCCATATATAAATCTTTACCTCCGGACCATTCCGGAACTCCTCGTGACGTCCGGGATCTCATCCGGGACTCCGAACAACATTGGGTAACCACGTATATCTATTCCCTATAACCCTAGCGTCATCGAACCTTAAGTGTGTAGACCCTACGGGTTCGGGAACCATGCAGACATGACCGAGACGTTCTCCAGCCAATAACCAACAGCGGGATCTGGATACCCATGTTGGCTCCCACATGTTCCACGATGATCTCATCGGATGAACCACGATGTCGGGGATTCAATCAATCCCGTATACAATTCCCTTTGTCAACCGGTATGGTACTTGCCCGAGATTCGATCGTCGGTATCCCGATACCTTGTTCAATCTTGTTACCGGCAAGTCTCTTTACTCGTTCCATAACACATCGTCCCGCGATCAACTCCTTGGTTACATTGTGCACATTATGATGATGTCCTACCGAGTGGGCCTAGAGATACCTCTCCGTTTACACGGAGTGACAAATCCCAGTCTCGATTCGTGCCAACCCAACAGACACTTTCGGAGATACCTGTAGTGCACCCTTATAGCCACCCAGTTACGTTGTGGCGTTTGGTACACCCAAATCATTCCTACGGTATCCGGGAGTTGCACAATCTCATGGTCTAAGGAAATGATACTTGACATTAGAAAAGCTCTTAGCAAACGAACTACACGATCTTGTGCTAGGCTTAGGATTGGGTCTTGTCCATCACATCATTCTCCTAATGATGTGATCCCGTTATCAACGACATCCAATGTCCATGGTCAGGAAACCGTAACCATCTATTGATCAACGAGCTAGTCTCCTAGAGGCTTACTAGGGACATGGTGTTGTCTATGTATCCACACATGTATCTGAGTTTCCTATCAATACAATTCTAGCATGGATAATAAACGATTATCATGAACAAGGAAATATAATAATAACCAATGTATTATTGCCTCTACGGCATATTTCCAACATTTTCTACCTGTGGGCCAAATTCAGCCCGCGGTTACAATCGGCCCGTTTGCGGCCCGTTACTCCATTGGGCCGTTTTCATAATGTCATCAAATACGGCCGATTAACGATGGCATGTTATTGTCGGCCCATGAACAGACGACTCCAAATCTAGCCCGTTTACGACCCATAATGAGGTCTGTTATTGGCCCATGTTTGGCCTATTGATCGTATGGCACGTAGAAGGCCCATTGATGCTACGGCCTGTAGAAGGCCCATTATTTCTACGGCCCTAAGAAGGCCCATTGTTTCTACGACCCGTAGGAGGCCCATGGTAACTACAGTAAATATGTAGCCCATGGTTATTGTGTCCTAGTTTTAAAAAATAGGTTATTGCGGCCACTAGCAGAACGCGGAAAAAGAACAGCACTGACTACAAGCAAACAAATAAACAAGACAACAAGGAAATAAATAAGCAAGCAACTTACGCTAGGCTATCACGGCTATTACACATATTACATCCACTGGTCATCAACGTTCGCCACCAGTGCAAATATCACTACTAGGGAAAAGCCTAGCAGCAGTGCGGGTTTTAGGTACATTAGTAGCGCGGGGACCGGCGCTACTAATAAGGCGCTACAGCTAACACTTAGCAGCAACGCGTGGGCGCCCACGCTGCTGGTATACAAGTGTAGCAGCAGAGTGCTTCGTGCAAGCCCGCTACGCTAATGGCTCCAGCGTGCTTGGGCTGGACGCGCTACTGCTACTGTCACGCTGCTGCTAACTTTCTCCACTCGCTACTGCTAATTTTAGTAGTTTTTGATATTTTTTCTGCATATTTGTTTTGTATTTGAACAGGCTTTATAAAAGAATCTTTAGCAGATACAAATGTCATCATGATACACATACAAATGGCTGCGAGGCCACAAATGTAATCATAGCATATACATACAAATAGTCTCATCATAATCATCATCCAACACAAAGTGGTATCTCGTCATCACCTCGAAAATAGCGATACAAGTGTCGATTACTTGCAACTACATCGTCATCCATCTAAACAATGATATACGCGAGAAGAGCTATCACTTTGAGTGAGAGCGGAACTATGTAGTACATGAGTTCGTATCCCTCTCTCGCATTAGCGTGAACCTAAACTAACTACTGCCTGTCGCTCGGAAACCGGAAACCGGTACACCTGGGCCTGACACTCCGACCACTCGTCGTATAGGTACTCCTGGCGTAGCACTTCTTCGCCATCGATGTTCTATGCACCTGCATCGTCACATGAGTCGATGATGTGCAACCTATATAGTTGAGCAACAGAAAGAGACAGACTTGGCAAAAATAGAAACAACATATCATAAGCATAAATAACAAAGTTGATCGTACCCAAAATGCCCTAACTAGAGTGATGGTCGCTAGTCGAGGAGGACGGTTTAATTACATCACAAATAAAGTTTCGTCGTGCATAACTCAAAGTTTCGTCATACAGAAAGTATGGACTAAACGGACACATTGTCATATATCGACAATCACTCCAACATGTCGTGCCATCCATCCAAGTCAGGGAGATAGTCCCCGAGCCTCGTGAAAGGCATTAGGTCGAGACGCTGAGAGGCTACCCGTGTTCAGACGTCTTCCCGCGACATTTGTCCTTCTTCGTAGAACATCCTTGTTTTTCCGACGACCTCCTTCATGATGATTTGGGCAAGTTCGCGCTGGATGTGATAGAAATCAGCTCGAAGTCGATGATCCTCGATATCTCCTACGTTCTTTGCCCATTGCAGAATATGGGCATCGCCGGATTTAGCTGACATGCGAAGGTGCTCGTGATCCCGTCTGTACTCCAGCATGTGGTGTAGGACATAGAATCCATCATTAAGAGAATCACTTGGTTGTTGGATGCAGCAGAGTTCGGTCTTATGGCCGAAGGCGGGCCTGTCGTCCCTTCTCTTCTTGTCCTTGACCTCTCCACCCCGTGCGCCGTAGTGATAGATAGCACTGTCGAGAACATCCTTGATGTGGGTGTAATACTTTTTGTTAATGTTCTTCGACGAGTCCAAGTAAAGACCGTGGGAGTATCGGGGGTAGAGGATGATGAGGACGGCGTGCCCGCCGCTGCGCAAAATAAGTGCACCTCAAATTAATTAGCCTCCACAGTGCAAATGACTGATTGAAATCGAAGGAAGGATATCTGCGCGGATGACTTACAGGGGATGATAAGGCATGAGAATCGCCTCCTTGTCCTTATTGGCGAGCATGAAATTGACTATGTAGTCCCTCGCGTATTCACGGTGCTTTGCGCAGTCTCCCAAGAAGCTCTCGTGCATGAAGTACGGGTCAGCGACACAGATATGAGGTATCTGCTCAACCCCGATGATGTAGTTCATGTGCAAGGCATAAAGGCGGACAAACGTAAAATCCAGCTTCTTCACGTGAAACATGTCGAATATGTAATCGAATTGAAGGAAGAACTTATCTGCGGGGAAGAAGTCGACGTACGACAATTACCGCGGAACGTTAACCACGTAGAGTGGGTATCCTGGATCTTTCGAGGCGATGAGGCCTTTCTCTATCCGCAGCACATCGTCATGAAGACTCCTTAGATCGCCGAATCTGGCCTTTAGCGCTGCTGCGGGTAGGATTGGTTGACCGGGGATATGCAATTTATCCGCACCGGTGATATCTATACGGTCTTGAACCCGAGGCTGCTGAGGCGGCTGGATCATAGAATCAGCTTTCTTGCCTTTCCTCACTCTCTTCCTAGGCTTCTTTGCCGGAAGGTCGTCTATAATACGTTGAGCCTCCGGAGGCGGCAATTCAGGCACCGACTCATGACGCTCAAACCCTGAGTAGGCGCCAGTATAGACATACTGTTGAGTGCCATCGTCATCCTCATCCTCATCCATGGTGACGTCATCAGCGACTAATGGAGCCTCTTCCTTACCCCGTCCGCTATCACCCAACCCGAAACCCGACGCTAATTGGGTAGGTGGGGTGTTGATGTTCATACGTTGCTGAGGCTGTGTGCTCGTGGGTGTGCTCCCGGCCGCCTCCAGACGAAGCAGACTTGTGACGCCCGGATAATCAAGCTACAGTAAACCTCTGCTAATGATGCCACGTCACCTCGATTACTGTTGCTAATCCCGCTTAGTATCAAAAACCGATTCAAATTCAATTTCAAAACCAAGGCAAACTACCAAAGTTTTCAAACATTGAAACTAAAATGTTCGGGAGGTGTCAAATTAACCATAAGCAATTATGGTGGAGGAACCAGACTTTTTATAAAAATATTTAAATACCATCAGATGAATAAAACAGTAAGAAAAACAATTATATAAGTGCTATTAAATAAAAATATATTAAACTAATTTATTTTGGGTCCAAACTAGGTTTGGCAGTGGCCTATTTTGATGATACTAATATAGGTGCTAACTTGGTATTTTAAAGAAACTAAAATAAAATGTAACTAAAATAAAACAAGAAAGTATAAATAAAAAGAAAAGAAATAAAACAAAATTAAAAGGGAAAGGCAACAATAGTAAAACCACCCCACTACCTTTGGGCCTAGGCCAACTGGCCGGCCCAGTCGTGCAGCCCACCCGCACGGCCCAGCCGGCACCCCACTCCGGGGAAAACCCTAACCCGTAACCCCCACTCTCTCCCGCACGATCCCCCCACTCTCTCTCGTTTCCTCCCCGCGCCACCACCCACGACGCACACGCACACACGCCGACGCACGGAGGAGGGGCGCTCCTGTTCGATCCCCTCCTTCCGCACGCCCACGCCCGATGCAAGCCGCCGCTTCGCCAGGGCCGCCGCCAGCCGCCGCCGGTGCCGCCCCTCCCGGACTCCTCCGCACCCCTTCTCTTCCTCGCGTGGCTCCCGCCTGAATCCGTGGCCTCGCCTCGTCGCCGACCCGATGCCGTCGCCCGTTGTCGCCACCACCACGTCGCCGGAACGCTTCCTCGCCGGACCTCCTCCCCACCGCGAGTCGTCCCCGCCCCCTCCTCGACAACCGCTGCCTTGACCGTACGGCCCGCGGTGAGGCTCCGGCCTTATCTCCTCACTCTCCCCCATCGATGACCTGCGCCCCGCCTCGCCTTCACGCGGCCCGACCGTGCCGCACCTGACCTCACCCGCTGCAGCCCCGCTCCGGCACCCCGCAGCCGCCTACACTCGGCCGCGTCGACCGCTACCCAGCGACGCACCCGTCCCGTACATCACCGCCATTTCCCCCTGCTGCCCCTTGCTCGGCGCACCTCCCCGCGGCCGCTTCTCCACCGGCCACGGCCAGCGCGCCGTCCCTGCTCCCCTCGCCCCGCTTCAATCCCTTAGCTTCGCCCCGCCTCTGCAGTCCCATCGCCGCCCGCCGGCCGGACCCTGCTCCGGCAATGGCCTCGTCGCGGCCACCGACCTCCCCTACTGCGGCGCCCTGCCGGGTCCGCCGCACCTGGGCGTGCGCCCGCTCGGGCAGCCTCGCCCGTTAGCCTGCCCCGTTGAGCCCCAGGGGCCTATGACATATGGGCCCCACCGCCAGGACGAAATAATAATAATAATAATAATAAATAATAAAAATAAATTTAACTAATTAACTAAATTAATTAAGTTAATTAATCCTGTTTAAATTAATCTAATTAATTAGTTAATTTAATTAAACAGTAATTAATTAGCTAAACCCGAATTAAACTAAGCAGTGTATGACATGCAGGACCCGCACGTCAGTTTGACCCAGTCAACGCCCTGTTGACTGCTGACGTCATGATGACGTCAGCATGCACTGTTCTGGATAATGTTGTATTAAATTAATTAAATAAATGCTAAAATTAATTTAAATCTTTTAAAATTCATATAAAATAAACCGTAGCTCGGATGAAAATACTTTGTACATGAAAGTTGCTCAGAACGACGAGACGAATCCAGATACGCAGCCCGTTCGTCCGCCACGCGTCCCTAGCATAGTGAACCTGTAACATTTCACCTCCGGTTCATCTGTCCGAAAACGCGAAACCCCGGGAATACCTTCCCGGATGTTTCCCCCTTCGTCGGTATCCCCTACTACCGCGTTAGGGCACACCTAGCACCGCGTATTGTCATGTTATGCTTTGTGTTGCTTTGATTGCTCTGTTATTTATTATGTTCCCCCTCCGTTACTTCTTTCCGGTAGACCCCGAGACTACCGGCGACCCCCAGTTCGACTACGGAGTTGAGGACCCCTACTTGCCAGAGCAACCAGGCAAGCCCCCCCCTTGATCACCAGATATCGCCTATTCTTCTCTATACTGATTGCATTAGAGTAGTGTAGCATGTTACTGCTTTCCGTTAATCCTATCCTGATGCATAGCCTGTCATTGTTGCTACAGTTGTTACCCTTACCTGCTATCCTACTGCTTAGTATAGGATGCTGGTGTTCCATCAGTGGCCCTACACTCTTGTCCGTCTGCCATGCTATACTACTGGGCCCTGATCACTTCGGGAGGTGATCACTAGTATATACTATATACTTTATATACATGACACATGTGGTGACTAAAGTCGGGTCGGCTCGTTGAGTACCCGCAAGTGATTCTGATGAGGGGGCTGAAAGGACAGGTGGCTCCATTCCGGTAGAGGTGGGCCAGGGTTCCTGACGGCCCCCGACTGTTACTTTATGGCGGAGTGACAGGGCAGGTTGAGACCACCTAGGAGAGAGGTGGGCCTGGCCCTGCTCGGCGTTCGCGGATACTTAACACGCTTAACGAGATCTTGGTATTTGATCTGAGTCTGGCCATTTGGTCTATACGCACTAACCAACTACGCGGGAACAATTATGGGCACTCGACGTCGTGGTACCAGCCGAAGCTCTTCTTGACGTCAGCGACGGAGCGGCGCGTGCCGGATTGGACTGGAACGCCTGCTAGGCTAGGTCTGATTCCGGCCGCGCACGCAACGTGCAGGTGTGCAATGGGCGATGGGCCCAGACCCCTGCGCGCATAGGATTTAGACCGGCGTGTTGACCTCTTTGTTGAGCCTAGGTGGGGCTGCGACGTGTTGATCTTCTGCGGCCGGGCATGACCCAGAAAAGTGTGTCCGGCCAAATGGGATCGAGCGTGTTGGGTTATGTGGTGCACCCCTGCAGGGAAGTTTATCTATTCGAATAGCCGTGTCCCTCGGTAAAAGGACGACCCGGAGTTGTACCTTGACCTTATGACAACTAGAACTGGATACTTAATAAAACACACCCTTCCAAGTGCCAGATACAAACCGGTGATCCCACTCTAGCAGGGCGACGAGGAGGGGATCGCCGGGTAGGTTTATGCTATGCGATGCTACTTGGTGAACTTACCATCTACTCTCTTCTACATGCTGCAAGATGGAGGTGGCCAGAAGCGTAGTCTTCGACAGGATTAGCTATCCCCCTCTTATTCTGGCATTCTGTAGTTCAGTCCACTGATATGGCCCTTCACACCTATACCCATGCATATGTAGTGTAGCTCCTTGCTTGCGAGTACTTTGGATGAGTACTCACGGTTGCTTTTCTCCCTCTTTTCCCCTTTCTATACCTGATTGTCGCAACCAGATGCTGGAGTCCAGGAGCTAGAGATCCCGAGGATGATTCTACATGGAGTTCGGCTTCGAGGAGTAGTTAGGAGGTCCCAGGCAGGAGGCCTTGCCTTTTCGATCGTTGCTACTTTTGTGCTAGTCTTCTTAAGGCAAACTTGTTTAACTTATGTCTGTACTCAGATATTGTTGCTTCCGCTGACTCGTCTATAATCGAGCACTTGTATTCGAGCCCTCGAGGCCCCTGGCTTGTATTATGATGCTTGTATGACTTATTTATGTTGTAGAGTTGTGTTGTGATATCTTCCCGTGAGTCCCTGATCTTGATCGTACACATTTGTGTGCATGATTAGTGTACGGTCAAATCGGGGGCGTCACAAGACTCTTTGGCCACAACAGGACCCACCCATTGCAACAATCACCAAGCCGCCGCGGGGTCTCGTCGTCATCCCCCCTAGTACCAGAGGAGGCAGATTCTCGTGGCCCGGTTTGACACTGGCCACGGAAACCTTGAAGAAGTTTGGGGGGATCGGCCGGCTGTGGAACAATGGTTCCTTCGGCTTCATTATCGTCGCCTTCCCCACGTCCACCTTCTGGTCGCCGATGGTGTACAATATGGTGCACGGGGTTTCGTCGGCCTGCAAAGAAAAGGCTGCGACGTGAGACATCCGAAAGGCAACGAAAACGGGAGATTACACATTTATTGAAGGGGCCGGTGTGGTAGATACCGTGAAGGCGTCGAGCTCAGCCAAAGACGAAGCACCACCGAGCACGTCCGGTGCGGGAGCAGGTGCGGGAGCCGGTGCAGCTACAGGTGCTGGTGCAACGCTAGTAGAGCTGCTCCCCAAGAAGTCAGCAAGGGGAAAGTCCGCTGCATTTTTTTCTGGATTTTGCCTGGTCCAATTGAAAACGGCCGGAACCAAGGAAGCGGACATATCTACAACCATCTGTTTTGCGGCAGCTACCGCTGTTGCGACTGTGTGAGATGGTTTCTTCTCAACCGCAATCTCAACCTTCTTGTCGATGTTTTCTTCGGTTAACCTCCGTCTTTCCTTTCTCTCCTCCTTGGTCTCACTGTAGTACTTCTTCCACGTGGTGCCGTCTCCGACACCGTGCACGCGTCCATATGACGGTCGAGTATCCACCGGGAGCCGTTTCAATATGTTCAATGCTCGGTTGAATGGAGTGTCCCACTTGGGCCTCTCCAACGCCTCAGACGGCGAGTTGCTTTCGGCCGCAATCCTGTGCTGCTCTCTCTGCAAAAGGCACAAGGATCATTTACAAATATGACTAACGTGCAGTTGAATTGATCAAAAACTAAAATTACCAGCAGTCTGATGAACTCCGTCGTGACCGCGTTCGTCTCGAAAACCTTCTTCACTAGGTCCCAACGGTGCCGGGCCCTGAGGATGTCACGCTCCTGCGGGACGGTGAACTCCGCCAAGGGACCTCGGATGCCCAGACTCGTGGCTTCCGCGTCCTCCTTGGCCCATTTGACCTCTTCCCGCCATAACCACAGCTTCCGAGGTGGTGGCTCCCAATGTTCCTCTCTTGAAGCCCCTTCATGTACTTAGACTTTTTTTGGCAGCTTCGGCCTCGCAAGCCGCCTTGAATATTTGAAACCGCTCTTCCATGATTGTCGGATTATCCTTTACAATCTCGGAGTAGGGTTCCTTCTTGTCGATGATCTTTGCTTTCACCCTTGTTTTCCAGGCAGCCAACACGTCGCTAAACTTGGTCATGACGTGTTTGTTTATCTTCTTCATTGCCGGGTCCTTATCTGGATCTTTATAATCCTTTTCATTCCGGCCCGGGAACAAGTATATCTGGTGAAACTTCTTTAGGAGGGAGGTCCTCATATTATCTATCTTCTGTAGTTTCTCATCATTGATGGTGGCGGTTGTCCGTACGATGCAGCCTATTTGATTGCCGTAGCACATGCGCGCTTCCTGGAGCGCTTTTGGCTCCAAATTGCCGTCGTCCACCTCCGTGACCACCAGTCTAGTAGTCCTGAGCTTGTTAGGAAGCCGTTGCCTCTTTGCTTTCGGTTCTACACCGGCTCCGCTAGTCTCGGCGCCGGTCTCAGTCTGAGCGCCGGTCTCGATACCGGTCTCAGTCTCAGCACCGGTCTCAGTCTCAGCGCCGGTCTCAGTCTTGTCGGCAAGGCTCAAAAATTCGTCTGCAGCCCGGTAGACGTCGTCGCAATCACTAGAACCCTGTCCTTCATCGTTGCTAGCCATGTTTCCTACGATTATATCTAGTCAATTAATTCTAGACCTAATAAAATGAATAATGACATAAAAAAGGCCTATTGTTTTGCAGGAATGTTGACTCCTTCCCGGTGCGGCAAATCCCGGGCACTCGATATGTCCTAGTTTGTAGCACAAGTCATGCCGAAATTCACGTAAAATTTTGGCATGACCTTTGCTAAAAAGTGGACAAATCGAGAACCTGAATTTTGCCGGAACAGAAATGAATCAACATTCCGGCAAAACATAGGCCACTCGGCTTCATTCCCTGGAAACAACAAAAGGCCACTTGGGCACAATCGAACCACTTCAATGTCGATTATGATCAATGAGAAAACACAATTGAGGATTTTTCATATATCATGACCACTTCAAATTTGCATCTCCTAGTGTTTGACACTTCAAGAAAATCTACACAAATCTCATGCTCTCTGAAACTCAATTCGAAAACCAAATATAGATGGAGGCAGATGTGGCGAGGGAGGCAGGGGCGTCTCTGTCAAAGCCCTACTTAAGCATATACAATTTTTTCCTACGGCGAGGGAGGTAGATGTGGCGAGGGAGGCAGGGACGTCTCTGTCAAAGCCCTTTCTAAATTATTTTCCTAACTAAATTAACCTAACTAAATTCTTTTCCTAACTAATTTAGAGAGAGAGAGAGAGGAGGGGTGGGGGCTTACAGAGGATGGGTCCGGTGGTGGCGAGGGAGGCAGGGGCGTCTCCAGTGATGGCGAGCGAGGCAGTTGTGGCGAGGGAGGATCCGGTGGCGTCGACTGCGGCTCCGGTGGCATTGATGAGGCCGTGCGGCTCTGGTGGCGTCGACGCCGCGCGGCTCTGGTGGCTCCGGGTGCGTCGACGTCGGCAAGAGACGACGACGAAGTGGGGCAACGGCGAATCGGGCAGACGGCGGCGGGGTGGGTCGAGGGATTTGGGGGAGAAGTGGTGGCCGGGGGAAAACTTAGCGGTAGCGCTTTTCGCGAAACGCGCTATAGCTAAGTTAGCTATAGCGATTTTCACAAAACGCGCTACTGCTATAGCTATGTAATTTCCTTCATATTTCTTATTTCCTTTTCTGTTTCTACAGTGGGGGTCTAGGAAATGCGCTGCAGCTACGTTAGCTATAGCGCCTCTTACGAACAAACGCTACTGCTACGCCTTTCTCCTTTTTTCGCTTTTTCATTTATTTTGCTCTACATTTCATTTTTTTCCTTTCTCCTTTTTCTATTTCTTTATTTTTCATTTACTTTTCCATTTGTTTTTCATTTTATTTTATTTCCATTAGCAGTAGCGCTCTCCGCGCGAAACGCACTGCTACTTGTGTCCTAGCGGTAGCGCGCTTCTCTCAAGACCGCTACTGCTATGCGTAGCCTATCGTTTTAGCAATGGGAATATTAGTGGTAGCGCTTTTTCATGTGCACGCGCTACTGCTACTGTTGTATCTGTAGCGCGGTTTTCGCACGCGCGCTACTGCTATTTAGCACTAGCGCCCATTTTTGACACGCGCTATTGCTAAATTTCTGTGTATAGGTTTTCCCTAGTAGTGTATACGGAACAAAGCAGCATATCATATACACTGGTTGTCAAAGTTGGCGACCGGTGCAAATAAACGCCGCAGCAAAACAAGTCCAGAACTGAAACCACTTCAGAAGAGCTCAAGAAACAATATCCTGGGTACCCATAATGCTGGCAAGATGCTTAGCAAGCTTATTAACTTTCTCTTGCTTGGCGCTTAAATCCTCCAGCACTTGCTATTGCACCAGAAAGTATGCATCTAAATTCTGCAGGGACTTCCTCAGTCCTTCGGCTTCCTGTCGCATAACATCTGATCGATGTCTTTCAACTTGCAGTTGAGACTCAAGAAGCCGAACTGATTCAGGAAGTGAGTTCGAAGAGCTGGTGCCCGCAGTAGTAGCCAGTAACTCGAACACTACATCAAGACAGGACTTTGGGGTTGTCTCAGTGTCTTCAATATAGTTTTTATCAGCTTTCTTGGAGACCAACAGGGATGTCTCACTATCTTGAACCTTATCTGCATTACTTCCTTTACGATTAAATAACGGGGTACTCTTCTCCAATATTTTATCCGCGTTCTAAAAGAGAAATAAACAAACACATCACAGGTTTACAATGTAGCATATGAAACTCATTTTGATAAGCCAGTTCAGTAGTAAGGTGGACAGGATAACAGCATGAAACAAACATATATCTATGTAGTATGGTCACTGTATGGTCTATATCATTCTAGTTTATGTTGCCAAATCAAGATAGATACAGTTTGAATCATATCTATTTAAGACAAAGCAGCATAGACAGAATATAAGTGTGGGAAACTACACAGCAATAACAACACTTGTAATGTGCATGGCATGAGAACATAACTGTTTATTCAATTGAAACTGAAATCAACATAGAGCAAGTTACAATAGCAAACACGTTAAAGAAACAGGTTAAAACATACATGTTGCACCATTGGAGTTTCAATTGCATCCTTCAATTAGAAATTAGTTGGTATGAGTAAATATAGTGATGCAAGAGCAAAGTGGTATGAACCATAGCTACGGAACCTGACCTGAGCACAATTCTTCTTCTGCTTTAAGCGTTGACTTGGGGTTCGGAGTGGTGGTCCTCGTGCTTTGGGCACTGCAGTTGCCTTACTAACTGCTCGTGTTTGGGTGCTCTGTGGTGGAGATGGTGCTGTGTCAACTGCAACTGGGTTACTATCTGGTGGGGTTGGGGTTAGAAGGGGTGTAGCTGGTTCTCTGTCCAACTGGGTAGGTGTACAATCTGCGTGAGTCTGAGTTATGTGTGGTGGGGTTGGTTCTTGGGCAAGTAGAACCGTGGTTCTATCTGCATCGACGGGTAGCACAATCTTTTCTGAAGACCGTGTTTTTACTCCCACGGATACTGCCATCACCCCCTCCAATTGAAATGGCTGATAAACAAGAAAAGTAATTGAATGTACAGACATTATAAGATAGACAGGTGCAATGGATAGTAGGGAAGAAAACAGCGCATGAAATAATTCACATTTATGTTGTCTAACCAAACAGAATAGCAGGACATAATTTCACATATATAATGGCTAATTAAACAGGATAGCATGACACAATTTTAAATGTATGATGGCTAACTAAATAGGATAGAATGACATAATTCAAAATATGATGACTCTGTAAACAGGATGAGATGATATAACTATATTATGTCTTTGGAAAATGGGTTGGCATGCCATAATTCAGATACATGCTGTCTATGTAAACATCTTGGCATGATATAATTCAGATATATGATTTATATACTAAGCAAGTGAGCAGAGGGCAATCGCATATATGATGTGTCAACTGAGGAGATCGCATTAAATACTGTGCATATGATGAAAAAACTAAGCATTGCAATACAACGTATGCATGATATGAGTAATACAACCCTGCCAAGTTTGAGCATACACCTCAGGGGGATAATAGAACTGGTCATCTACCTTTGAATCCTTCTCTGAAGAGCTATCTTTAACCAGCAACATATCTGCTTCAGATTTCTCCATCACCAATTTTCTCCATCACCAATTCAAATGGCTGATGCACAGGAAGAGCAGTTGAATATACAAACATTGTCGACAAATGCAACGAGAAATACAAAAAAAGGACGGCATGATATAATTCACATATATGACGCTTGGCTAAACAGCATGTCATTGCATAATTCACATATATAATACCTTGCAACAAGATAGCATTGCATAATTCACATATATAATGTCTTGCAACAAGATGGCATCACATAATTCACATATATGGTAATTAGACACTAAACAGGTGGCATTCACACAAAGCATGTCTAAACTAAGCAAATGACATAGCAATACAAGATACCATACGCACGATATGAGCAACATAACCCTGCCAAGTTAGAGCATGCACCTCGGGGGGGGGGGATAGGACTGGTCATCTGTCTCTGAATCCTCCTCTGAGGAGCTATCTGTAACCAGCAAGACATGCGCTTCGTCAGATAGCATTGTCTGCTCTGAAGACCTTGTTTCCACTTCAGATTTTTTCCATTACCGTGTCGAATGGCTGATGCACAGGAAGAGTAATTGAATGTACTAAAATTGTTGACAAATTTAACACGTAATAAAAAAATGATGGCATCATATAATTCACATATAAGATGACTGGCTAAACAAGATGGCATTGCATGATTCACATATACGATAAAGAAACTAAACAGATGGCATTGACACAAAGCATGTCTAAACTAAGCAGATGACATATTTGATGTATCCAGTAAGCAATGCAAGGCACCATATGCATGCTATTACCAAGATTAGCATGCCAAGTTAGAGCGAATACCTCAGGGGGGTAAATAGGAGTGGTCTTCTCCTTATGAATCCCCCTCAGAACAGTTATCTTCCTCTTGATTACGATCCGAAATGGGTGGAGGGGGGCTCACCATGGAGCGATGCCTGCATGAAATTTTATTGCCACGCAAGGCTCGTCTCTTTTGCTCTACATGTTCAGTTCCATTGTGTACAATAACTGACATGCATAGGAATAAAACATAGTGAGATTATGTAAGGAGTGCATGCACAAATCCAGAGTGATGGTAGCAAACTGTGGATAGACCCAAAACCAATGATAGCAGGCAGATAATAGCTTTAGTTAAAAAATACAGATAATGGCTCCTTTAATGTTTGTTTGCACCCAACATGAAGCTCATAGTAGACACCCGAGATTAACCAGATAGTAGACAGATAGTACTGATTGATGCCCCAATATGTACCCCACAACCATTTAAAAACTCAAGTTTCAGCATTAGTTTGGACATGACTCGGAGTCTAATAGGTGAACATGACGATAAAGTAGCATGTTATCATATTAAGCGATGCATAATGTAAGCAGACACGGAAGAGTGCGACCTCTCTTGCGGACCCGTGTAGTCCTCAACGTCATCTGCTCAGTTGATGATGGTAATGCAGTTGTCATGGCTGCCGGCGGCAGGGAAGAAGATCTGAGGCGGCAAAAGACAGTCTGGAGAGCGGATCCCTGCTATGGTGAACCCTTCCGTCGTTGGAGCAGCTTAGCTGGGGTGGAACACAGCGCAGCAGGAGTAGGACAAACCACACAAGGTTTTATTTGACACATATCTGTAACAGAAGTAATTGTGTAAGGGCTTGTTTGAATTTGAGGATTCTAACAATGCAGGGATAGGAAATAGACAGGAATAGGATAGGAATGCACGTGCAAAACAGATAATTTAAAAACACAGGATTTATGCCAATCTGGGTGTTTGATTCACAAGAATTGGAAGATCACAGGATGCAAAGAAGCAAGGTGAGATTACGTCAAACCACAAGAAAATGTACGGTTATAATGCTATTATGCTACTATCTCTTAGTCTTGTGCTTCATGAATAGGAATTTGAAAAGGAGGACAAGTGGAAATTAAAATTCCTACGGTTTTTCTTTCAACTAAAGGAACAAATTCTACAGTTTTCCTTTGCTCCATTCCTTTGAACCAAATTCATGAATAGTAGTACCATAGGAAACTTTCCAATTCCTATGTTTTTCCTTCACTTTTCCTTTCAAGCACTGGCGATTCTAGTAGGCAGGCTTGAGCAAGGAAAAGCCTACACTCAGAAAATGTTTTGTGCAACTTCTATTACTTTGGACCCAGGCCACTGCCCTACTAGCTCAACTCCCAGGCCCATCGGCAAATGCACAGCTCAAACGCGCAGAGATTAATAATGATGGCATTCAAGAGAGTCCATCACAGATAGCTAAGTTTCCTGGTACCTCACTGCTTGTCATATAGTAGGAGAAACTAATCGTATTTCACGTTACTGCGTGTGCTCAGTGGACAATATATATAACATGTAGAGTAAAAAAGAGACGCAACAAGTGTACAACCTCTTTGGCGAAGCCATGTCGACCTCAGCGTGACTGGGTTGGTCGGTGAGGATGATCCGGCTGACTTGGCTGTCGAGGAGGCGAAGAAGATCTTAGGTGTCTGGAGATGGAGCCCGGGGTACTGCTCCACTGGATGGAGGGTTTCGTCGTTGGAGCAGCTCCGGTGAGTTGTACGACGCCGAGGCTGAAGTAGGACAAGAGAGACAACGTTAACCTGAGTGGAATTCTAATAGCATCTCCAATAGATGACGTCAAATACATAACCACAAAGTGCTTGATGTAAAATACATTAGCCACTCATCTCTGAACTTAACTGTCGAAACTGAATTTAACTGTCGAAACTGAACTTAACTGTCGAAGCTGAATGCACTAGTAGCAGAAAAGCAGCAGCAGCAGCGTGTGTGAGAGCCGGGGCAGTTGGTCGTGTAGCAGCATCAGGTGAGGCTACCCTGAGCTGCCAGCCACCACCGGCCAAACAGCCACCCCCCGCCGCCCGCGGCCGGCGGTGTGCCGCCCCGCCCACCCCGAAACCACTCCCCACCGCCGGTCCGCCGCCGCCCCGGCCATCCCTTTAGGCCTCCTGAAAGTGCGTTATATCGACTAGAGGGGGGTGAATAGGCGATTTTTATAAATTCTTCACTGAGGAATTTGTGGGTGAGGAAATTCCTTAGCGAAGAACTACTTGCAACAGAATAAGTACTCACAAGTATGCATAGCAGAGCACAAGCATAGTCATCATGATGAAATGAAAACACGCACAGAGTACAGAAAGCGTAAACACAGGATAACACAGGATGAAGACAAACAGACTGAGGAAATTGAAAAAGTCTTCAGTCAAAGTCTTCAAACACAGATATGAACAATTGCACAACACAGGAATGAGGAAATGAAAGAGTTGAGGAAATAGAACCAGTTGGCTTGGTGAAGACAATGATTTGGTAGACAAGTTCCAACTGCTGTCTCAGTTGTACATCTGGTTGGAGCGGCTAGGTATTTAAACCTGAGGACACCCAGTCCCGGACAAACAGTCCTCACCGTATTCTCCTTGAACTAAGGTCACACAGACCTCATCCAATCACTCGTGGTAAGTCTTCAGGTGACTTCCGAACCTTCACAAACTTGGTCACTCGGCGATCCACAATTTCCTCTTGGATGCTCTAGACCATGACACCTAACCGTCTGGAAGAAGCACAGTCTTCAAAGGTAACAAGCGTCGGATCCACGCAGGATCAATCTCTTCAGTGATGCTCAATCACTTTGGGTTTGTAGGTGTTTGGGTTTGGGGTTTTTCCTCACTTGATGATTTTCGCTCAAAGTCCTCGGAGGATGGGACGCTCTCAAATGACAAGTGTCAGTTTCTCTCGGAGCAGCCAACCAGCTAGTGGTTGTAGGGGGCGGCTATTTATAGCCTAGGGAGCAGCCCGCATGATAAGACATAAATGCCCTTCAATGATATGACCATTAGGTGGGTAGATATTTTGGGACAGCTGGCGCATAGCACAGCAACGGTCGGAAATTTGAGTATCAAATTCCTCAGGGCTATCATGTTCCTCACTGTGTAGGCAATCCGCACTGGCGAATTCCTAACTCCTCAGTCAGAACAAATTCCTCAGAGACCAGAAGAACTTCGTCTCTGTCACTGAAGAATATAACTGAACTGTATGAGATTTCCAATGGCTTCACTCGAAGGGATTGGTAGGTGTAGGATTTTGAGTTGAGCATCACATGGAAAATTTTCTTTAGTATTTCCTCGACCCCCTTTAACAGTACGGTGTTTCCTATGACTCAAGAAAGAGAAAATGAAACTACGAAAACAAAAGTCTTCACGCTTCATATTCCTCTAATGAATACCAAGTCTTCAAGGTCACACCAATTTCTTCACTTTCAAAGTCTTCAGAAATCCAAAGGCTTCAGTCGAAGAACTTCATTTTTAGGGGTGGACTTTCTCTGTAATTATCAAACTCCTCATAGACTTATAGATCTGTGTACACTCACAAACGCATTAGTCCCTTAACCTATAAGTCTTCAATACACCAAAATCACTAAGGGGCACTAGATGCACTTACACCCCCCGTGCCGAGCTTTTTCTTCGGCGATCCCCACGCCACCGCCCCACCACCGCCGGCGACCACCGCCCCCACCCTGAACCCTAAGATAGATACTGGGGTACATCTCCGGCGAGCCCCCTCCCCGCTGCGGCTGGTTCTTCCTTAACTCCGGCGAGCCCCCCACCCACCCCCTGAAAATGAACTGACCCGAAAGTCAATTCAGTCGACTGAAGTTTAGCTAAATCGGAGCAGCATTGCAAGCAAGAGCAAGAGCGAGAGCAGCAGCGCGAGCAAGAGAAGAGCAAGAGCAGACCAAGCAGGGGACCGAGAGCAAGAGCAGAGCAAGAGCAGAGCAGTAGCGCGAGTGAGAGCTAAAGAAGCAGCAACTCCTACTGATGTGGACGTCACCGTCGAGGGAGCGACACCGTGGAGGTGGCCGGCGACGCCGCCGTGGATGGAGCCGCGCCGTGTCGGCTCGGGACCAAGTGCCGGCAGCACCGTGAGATTGAATTAAGAAGAAAATGCGGCGATTAGTGTACAACCTCTTTGGTGGCGCTGATTAGGCCTCAGCTTCATCTGAGGAAACGGTGATGATGATGCTCTTCCAGTGGTGCAGGTGAAGACGGCGGTGTGGGAATGGAGGTGGCACGAAAGACGAGGGGAACATCGGGGCAGCTCCTTGGACGTCGAGGACGGGGTGGCTAAACCGGCGGGATGACGAGATCGACGACGGATCCTCATCTGGTACGGTGGACGAGGGACGTCGAGGTGTTGCTGTCGACGACGTCGGCGGGGAAGAGGCTCCGCCTGGGTGGCGGACGGAGGAGGGTGTGGGGCTTCATGGGTTTTCGTGGCCTCGGTGTACGAATGGGTGGGCGGATGGGATGGGAGTGGGGAACCATGTCTTAGGGACGCGCTTGTCCGAAATGTGGGGTAAGTTACGAAAGTACCCCCGCCGATTTGACCTAGGCGGTTCTTTCGGTTCAGGGGTATCACGGGCATTTCGTGTGTCAGGATTTCACAGGAGGTGGGAGTTTTCGCGCGCGTTGTAATTTTGGAATAGCAAGGCGCGGGTTGACATGGAGGGAGTTGTCGGAGCGCAACGAGACAAAGATATATCTTAAATATTTCTGGCCAACAAGGCGCGGGTTGAAGAGGTGGGAGTTTTGCAGCTTGATAGTCAAAGACGCTAGCTTGAAATTTCGGCATAACAAGGTGTGCCTTGAAATTTCGGGAGAACAAGCTTAACGTGTACCCAAAAAAAAAGACAATTCGCACCTCATCACTAGAGAGAGCTATGTCCCGTTTTACTATATTACTAGAAATGCATTCAAATACAATAAAAAACTAAATAAATCAGGACAACAAACATAACGTGTACAGTACCAAAACAATTTGCACTTCCCTCAACAATAAAAAAACAATGTGTGTTGTCTAGCATATGGACTAAATTTGAGTACATTTTCCCTGTTTGAATGGGATTGTACTCGGGTTAGTTATACAACCATCTAAATATTATCTTCACAACACATGATATGAATATAGGAGAAGTAAATTCCTATGTAAATACGAACTACATGTACATACGCTCTCAAATTCAAATATATGTACATATTTTATGTTGAATTCAAATCGTAGTACATGTATGCTCTAGCTAGATGTTCGGAATCTAAACCATGTATGATATACTACGTACAATGTGTTTAGCAAGCATAACACCCACACAAACACCATTTAGACTAGTAAGGTACACGTTCATTGCACGCATGAGATTTGGCAACCAAATTATGAATAAATACCACATTATAGCATGTAAGCTTTGAGTCATATATGCATGATGTAGATGTTCGT